>NW_009196218.1:0-349 GCF_000690835.1 Fulmarus glacialis | reverse complement strand
TTGTGAGAAAAGGGGTTGCCCCCAAAAACCATATCGTAGAGCAGAACTCCCAGAGACCATACAGTTGCTGACCTCCCATGGTATCTGTGGTATCTGATCCACTCCGGAGGGCTGTATACTCTCGTTCCTAAAAGCGGGGGAGGGGAAAAAAGTCAGGGTTTAGAATGTTGTTCAGCTCCTCCTAAGGAAAAGAAAGTGGTTGTTCCTCTTAAAAAAAAAAAAAAAAAAAAAAAGCTTTAATTTCTTATGGGCCAAAGCCATTAGTGGTGTAATTTCAGGTCACCGGCGGGGTTACGCCATCAGCAGGCTTGGCCCGGCCGGCTGCGCCGTTCCGCCGCCCGGCCGAAGG
>NW_009196217.1:10294-11997 GCF_000690835.1 Fulmarus glacialis | reverse complement strand
CATTCCTGCAAGCTGACTCACAGGTTTGCAGATACCACCTACGCCAGCCCAGCAATCGGGGAGGGCTCAGCTCCTTCTCCTGGCACAGCAGGTTGGCAGGACTCTGCCACCCAAGGTCAGAAAGGTTTTTGGGATTGGGGAAAGGGGGAGGGAGAACAGCAGGTACCATCATGGGCTCAGGCTTGGAGCTACAGTAGATGTATCTTGCAGGGCTCCTTGCTCCTCTGGGAGGAGAAGGTTCCCCCTCTGTGTCAGGGCACTGCTCTTCCCACTCACAGCTCCCCCAGGGTTTATCTGCCACCAGGCCGCTGCCGTGTGGACCCTCTGGACGTTGTGCTGACCTTGGGCTGGCTGGGCACATGGCTATTGAGACCTGGTCCCCCTGCAGTGACTGGTCAGCATGATCACATCTAGATGTCCCAGGCTCAGCATCCCTCCAAAGCAGACTCCAAGGAAACCACGGAAACACCGAGTGGCTGGCACCCAGCAGTTAATGCTCCTTGTCACTTTTCAGTCATGGAGTGGGAAAAGACCAGTGGATGTAGAAGGGTCCATCCATCCTCTAGGCTGAGGTCAGAAAACTTCAGCATCCTCGAATAAAGGACAGGAAGAAAAATGAGAAAATTAGGGAAAAGAGAAAAGCAAATAGCCATTTAAACAAAGTTCACAAAATGAGATGCCCAGAGGTATGTTTGGGTTAGGGACCAGAGGTATCTCTGCCAGTGGCAGAGGAGATGAGATGGGCAGAGAAAGGCATCATAGACTAAAAACCATGTTGGAGAGTGGAAATAACAGATCTGTCCTTGGGGACAGTGCCAGGAACCATTTGGGACCGAAACTCTGCCTCAAAGCAGGAATTGTCTCCAATGAACTACCAACCTCCTAACCAGGGCCATGGCACTGATCAAACTGGGCTGGTGGAGATCGGAGCAGAAACACAGAAGAAACAATGACTTACTTCCAAGCATGTAACAAAACTCAGTGCCAGACCTTGGTGACAGGAGATTTCTATTTTAAACAAAACTGACTCAGTCTCTCACACTTCTTGCTGGTCTCTCTCACCTTCACAGCTGCCCCCACCCTGATGTGTTTGCACAAGGGGCATGGCCAGGTCTTCAGGCTGAGACACAGAGGACAAAGGTGCCAAATCAAGTCCTCTCTGCCTGGGATCCTCTCAGCTGGCAGTGACAAACTAATTTTTGGGCAGGTTTTGTACAGGCATCAACAATTATTATGGCAGGATCTTTCACCTCCAAACCTTGCTCGCTTCACCCTCCATGAGACTCAGGCAGAGCTGCTGATTTTTGTCTGTTCATCCTCATTTTGGGTGTCTTTTTTGGCTGCTGTCTGTCGAAGTGTTGGGATAGGAAGAAGACACAGGGTATCTGCTGGCATCATCTTCCTGTTACAAGAGCGCAGGCCTCCTGGGCTCAGTGTGAACACTGCATTTCTCAGTGTTTATCAATTTGCCCATGGTCACTTCCACCGCTGGTTATTGATACAGGCCATTCGCATAATCCCTGGTGTTTTAGGGGTTTTTTCACATTGGGATATTTTCACCCATGCTTCAGCCTATTTTATCATTTTAGTTACAGTCTACACTACAATCCTGCCAAGATCCTTGCTTTGTGCTCAGCAGTTCTGGGTTCAACCTGGGATCCATTGAAACCCATCTGAGTAGTCTTGCTATTTGATAAAGGAGC
>NW_009196217.1:0-10283 GCF_000690835.1 Fulmarus glacialis | reverse complement strand
CCTGCAAGGCTAAAGAAGGCACTCTGCACAAAAAGTGGCACATTTAAGAGGGCTAGATTTGGTCCAAGGGTTTGTTGAGTGCCCAGCAAATTAGCAAAAAAATCTTCAAGTTTGAGTTGGAGAAGATAGAAGCTGGTTTGACCAGGTGGGATTTTAAGACCTTTTTCAGTGCAATTCTAGGTTAAAAGGTATTTTGAACAATGTCCCTCCTTGCTTCTTTTGGAAAATGTCCTGTTAAAATCTTCCAACTGCTTTCCTCAACATGTTGTTTCTAATTCCAGCACACTTGGTGCGATCTGCTGCTGCCCTGTCCCAATGAAGACAGAGCCCCATGTGCCCCACGTAAAGGGAAAGGACAGCCTCACACGCAGCTTTTCCCGCAAGTGTCTGACCAGTTGACGCCGCTCCTTGCACCTGCCTGGCAGCCTGCCCCTCCACCGGCCCCGGAGCCTGGCACAGTGCTAGCTTAAATACCTGCCCGCAGCAGCTTATCTGCCAGTCTGCAGCGAGTGCTGGGAGTGGGGAGATGACCTCAGATATTCCCACGTTTCATGGGTTTTCTACGCCCACAACCATGAGCTTGCAAGGAGCCCAGGCACGCAGGGCAGGAACACCCTGGCTGTGCCCCGCCAGCTCTGCTCAACGCTGGCTCTCTGCTTCCCCCTCCCTTCTTTGGGGGCTCATGCAGCACTCTGCAGATAAAGGGATGTCAGGTCCTGAGGTGCTGGAAATCCTCCCATGCTTTGCCACATATGGTGCTCATGGGGTATCACCATTTGCATCCCACTCCCTCTCTCTCCCCCTCTGCCTTTGCTCTCTGCTGGCAGCCCCAGGATTACTCCCATACAGTGAGATCAGAGAAAATGTTTTATTTTCTGAGTGTCCCACCTTGTCCTGCCCCGCTGACCTCACCTGCATGGCCATGATGAGGACAACAGAATTAAGACACCCTTGTAGGACCAAGGGACCATCTTCCATACTTCCAAGTACGAAGAGTCCTCATGAGTGTGCCAGGATTGTGGCCAGTCCTGGACCTCTGCTTTCCATCATGTAGTCCAGCCTTTCACCTCTCCTGCGCTCTGATAATTGCAGCCCAGGTGGCTGGTGACACAAAACACCAACATCCTCCTCCTGTGGACCATGATGTGTAACTCTTCTCCTGCAGTTTGGAGATGCAGATGTCAGGTGTTTTAGAGAAAAGAAACAGTACCTCTACTTTTAGGCCAATGGGCCTAAAGCTCCCCAGCACCAGTGGCCAGGATCCCCATGGGAGACATGCCTGTGGCACGCTGCCCTTCAGCCTGAATGTGCCCTTTCTGCCTGTGCAGCACCTAGCAGGACAGTAGAAGTGAAAGTACATCCCAGGGACTCTTTCTTCCCCTGTCCTGATGTGCTTGCAAGCATCCCACTGCTGCATTTGGTGTATCCCCAATGTGGGGGCTCCAGGATCCCATGGCCTGGTGCTGTGGCCTTGGGGAGCCCAGCTCGCTGCTTCTCACAAGGATGCAGGGTCCAGGCCTGGCTCTGTTCCCGGGTGGTGCATCTGACTCAGTGGAGCAGGCGAGGAAGCTCCCAACATGATGATCAGGACGTGGCAGGCAGCAGACCATGCCCGTGGCCATGCTGTCAGGGACAGAGACAGGGACAGAGGGGTGAGGAGTCTCTCTCAGGCACTCCCTCAGAGCCCCAGACAGCCTCAAAAGTGTTCCTTGGAGCTCGATAGCTTCTCCCAGGAGACAATGATCCAAAACCTGGCAGACTTGTGACATCTGCCAGCCAAGCGGTCTGTCTTGCCAGCTCCTCAGCAATTGCCCAAAGCTGTGAGTAGTAGAAAGATATCCCCCACCTACAGTCACGAGTGCCATCAGCATCAGGCTGCAATTGCTGCTGCATCACCACCTCCTTGGTGCTCGTGAGCCAGATGTCACCCATCGAGCTGCCACACCAGGGAGATACCAGCAGGATATAGCTGTGTCACCTGATGACTCAAGGCCACTGGCTTCGGTGTGAAGCTGGAGCTACTGACCTGAATCTAGGGGAGAACATCTTGCAGCTGCTGGCTCCTGCCTTATTATAGCGTTGAGAAGCTCCAGCCCTTTGTGGGCTGCTGGCTGGCAGCCGTGTGGGTCAGTGTCTCAGCGCTGAGCGACTTACCACATGGGACTGAGTCACAAGGCAAGTGGGGAAAACTGCACAGGGAGCCCGGGGTTTTCTCCATCACTTGGGAGAGGACAACCTCTCCCTCTTGCTGGCCAGCTGCCACGGCCGTGGCTGACACCTCTGACCTGCAGGCGGCAGGGCCTGGAGACTGGAATGGACGGTGCCAGTGGCCTCAGGAATCCTGCTTGCACCTCTGTGCTCCTGGCTGGCCTTGTTGATGCTGCGGGTGCTGGGGTAGAGCAGCTCCGACATCGATGGAGCCCATGTCACCCACTTGTGGCTGTGTCTTCGTGGCTGTAACATGGGCATCCCAAGATGCAGGGAGTCCAGTCCCCCCTCTGCAGGATAACAAGTTTGGTAGGGAGGATTTTCCCTCCCTGCATCATCCATCATCCTCCCAAGCATCCAGGCAGTACCACAGCCCTGGAAAATGGGACTTGTAAGGCAAAGGCTTAGGAGAGTCCCTTCCTGTGCTCTGCCCTCTCCTGAGCCTGGTCTGTAGATACCTTCAGAGCATGCGGTACTGGTCGTGCACATCTCTGGGACCTCAAGAGGGGTCCTGCCCACCCCATCTTCAGGCCAGGCCTGGCCACACAACATCAGCACGATCCCAGCACCACGGTGCCTAGCGCTCTGCAGTGGGCACAGGTACCAATCCTGCATGGCAGAGCACAGACTGATGCCTGTCTCCTCCCACAAGCTCCTACCCGCCACGACCCTGTGCACAACTTTCTCCCCCACTTCCTTGGCCACAGCAATGAGGATGTGACCAGTTCCATGGGACACCCCTAGTCCTTGGGGTCTTGGTGTGGCCTTGCCCATATGTGGCTCCAGCAAAGGCTCCTCTGGCTTCAGAGAGTGGGTCCGTCAGGAGTGGGTGTCTGGTAGGGCATGGGCACAGCCCATCCAGATGTATGGACAGGCTGTGGGCTGTGAGAGCTGCCCTGGGGACACAGCCATGCCCCATGACCAGGACATCTCCAGGGTGGAGGTCAGGTTTCAGGAGGGCCAGTCTGCCATGATGGTGGCCAGAGTGGGGGCAGCACAGAGAACCCCCAGCCCTGCTGCGGCTTGGAGAAGGGAGGGCAGTTGCAGGGGCTTGGGCACAGGGTCCCCAGCCCCAGCCATTATTTGCATGTGCGCAGAGCTGGGAATTTCCCCATTTTTTTCCGTCAGCAAGCAGCCGAACTTTCTGCATGGTGACCTTCGTCCCCGCCCAGGGTGGGGCACCCACGGCAGCTGCCAAATGTCACTGCGGTGCCCTGCTCCCCACCAGCAGGCTGGGGACCAGTCCCTCTGTGCAGGGGGACAGCAGCGCGGACCAGGCTGTGGGTAGCCAGAGGGGGCAAAGGCGAGGGGTCTGGACCCTGCCCCCAGCACACACGCACTGTTGGCTCGGTGCAAAACAAGCGGCAAACCACCCCTGCCAGCCCCCCCAGCACGTCCCCAGGGAGGGCAGAGGCCCCCAGTCCCCAGCCATCCCCGGGCATTGGTGGGGTCAGTGTCCAGACAGTCCCCACTGCCCACCCTGCTGCCAGCCCCAGGTGCTGACACCTCACCCTGCAGGAAGGGGCAAGCAGTGGCACCAGCTGGTGCATGGACGAACATTTCTGGGGGTGCTCAGTACCTCACAGCATCAGACCACAGCTGCTGTGGCCAGGTGCTGCCCATGGATGCAAGAAAGGGCAGCACCTGGTCCGTATGGTGATGACGAGCTGTCTGGTTTGAAGGCAAGCTGGGGGGGGACCAGGAAAGGCCACTCAGGAGACCAAGTCTGGATGTGGGGTGGGGCAGGGGTCTCTGAATGGCACCCTTGCATTGTGGAAACCTGTGGCCACCACCCCCAGGAGTTCACAGCCCTGCCAGGCTGCCTAAGACTCCCCACATGCCAGCTCCCTCCTCGCTGCTTTCCAAGGAGAGGCAAACCATGATACTCCCAGAAAGCGCAAATCACCCTGACTTTTGCTCCGAGACCTTGAATGGTTCGGGCAGAGCATGGACAGAGGCCAGCACTGTGCTTCGCCCAGGACTGCTCAGCGTCCGTCCTTCTGCAGGTGGGTTATTTTCCACCGGTGTTTCCCCAGCGCCCGTGTTTTGGCAGGCAGGTGGGTTGCAGTCGCAGGTCACCCAGTCTGCTTCTCCCTCTACTGACACAAGCGGGGATGGCAGCCCTGACACAAGTCACCCAGCACAGGCTCTCTGCCCTCAAAGCTCCCCCAGACCTTTCTCCTGCTCATCTGGAGCCCCAGTTGTGCTCTACAGCCAGCTGGGTTTTAACCTCGAAGGGGGATACACTGAGAGCAATCAGGGATGTGAAGCATCCTGAAAGTGGTACTAGGAAATAAGGGGTGACGAGCCCATAAACCTTCCAGCACGGTGGTTTTCACCAGTGCTCCAGCTGATGTCCCCCAGGACTTAGAGGGGATGTTGCAATAGTCCCCATGCAACCGTCAGCCCAAACCCAAGCTCCGTACAGCTCTGAAGCCCCCAGCTGCAGCATGTGACAGCCAGAGAAGGGGAACACAGCAGCGAGGGAGCTTGAGGTTTACCCCAAAGCAGGGAAAAACGGGGGAGTCAGAGCCAGAGGGACTGAACTGAGGCAAATGGAGAAACCAAATAGCTCGTTCTGCAAAAAAAAGAAGATGGCGGACTTGAAGGTGGTTTGTTTTCTACATTAAACTTGAGTGGTTTTGCTCCGAGTTGCATTTTTGCATTTGTGAGTCCTCGTGCACTTACAGGGAACCTGGGGGCTCCAACAAAGGGGCTGAGCTCAGAGCCTCTCCAAATGGCCTCTCACTGCTTCCAGAGCATCACTCATTTTATTCCATGGGAAAATACTGCCTTTGCCCTAAGCTGAACTTGCCTTGGGTTCTCAGTTCCTGCCCTGAATACAATGTGACCGCCCCGTTGCAAACAGAAATGCAGCCCCTGCTCACATGAGCCAGTAACGCTTCCGTGCACAGACAAGGCTGCATCCAGCGCCGCCGCACTGACCTACAGAGAGCCCGGACGTCCCCACGGTGGCCCCTGTGAGGAAGCCCTGGGAACTCACCTCCTGCTGTGGCTCAAGGAAAATCCCACCGTCATTTTGGTTTCCCTGCTGCAAAATGGGGTTGAGCGTTCATGTCGTGCTTTAAACCAGTGACTACTGGGAAACCTGCCCATGGGGAGCATAGTCAGCATCCCACAGGAGGCCGGGAAGGCCGTGGGGTGTGGGTTTGCTCCAGCAGTGCCAGCTGCAGCTCAGTGCAACGTTGGCTGTGGTTGGATGGGAGAGGCTTTTCATGAGTTCCGGGGAGGAGGTGTGGGAGCAGGGGAGGGGGAGCCGCAGGCTCCAAAGCCTTTCATGGGTCCTGCGTATAGCTGGCTGGCACGGTGGTATGCTGGGAACAGCTGGTCAAACATCGCAGGTTGTTCATCCCAACAACCCCCAACTTCTGGGATGAACCATTGCATACCATCCCTGCAGGAGACAGCAGCTTGCAGGATTGGTGCCATCGAGACACTGATGGGAACTCCAAGAGCCACCATGAACCACTGAGTGAGGCAGGCTCAGCCCAGTGCACCGGGAGTTAATTTTGAGACACAGGAGCTGGGGTGAACACAGATGCTGGGCTGGTCTTAGCCTCCAGCGGGAAGACAGGACAAGGGGAGAAAGAGGGTTGTCAGTGGGGAGTTTCATCATCCTGTCCCAGGGCATGAAAATCACACGGGAGCATCTTCATTCAGGATGAGGGGTCATAGCAGTGGTGGGGAGCTCCAGCAGCCCTGCCTTCAGAGCAGAAACTGCCTGAGCACTGGCTTTGCCTGCACCAGCCGTCTGTGTTTACCGTGTCCCCTCCCTGCCCTCTCCCCCCTTTCCAAAGAACTATGCAGATCACTCTAACAGTGCAAACAGGCATGTACCAGCCCTGTTATTGCTCTGCTCCCGTGCAGCCTGGACTGTTTGGTGGAAACAAAAGGGAGCTGTTTTCTTCCTCTCATTGGGTATTTGGGCCTCGTCTGCCCCAAGTCTCTCTAGCAACATGGATGTGCGAGGTGCCGCAGGGTGAGGGGCACCCGCAGCGGCAGGGGGTGGTGGGGGTCTGGAGCAGCTCTCCCTACTACATCTGCAAGTCAGCTAGGGCAGATCCATTTCTGCTATGTGCTGTCAGAGATAGCTTGTGGTAACTCTGAGGAGCTCATGAAAGCTCGCCGGAAGGCAGGCTGAAGCCTCAGAGGGGGTTCCTGACATTTATACTGATTTAAGAAAAAGAGTGTTTTCATCAACGGAGAAAAATCAGGGGTGAAATTGAGTCTGAGCATGCCCGCTCTTCAGTCACTTCAGGCTGTTTGCAGTTACAGGGGGTTCTTGCCCACTTGCAGGGCTCTGGAAGAGCTGAGCTACACTGTGTCTAAACTCACTGTTGGGGTCTGATGAGGGACTTGCTTCTGCCAAGAGCAGGGGATGAGATGAATGGCTCTGGCATCTCCCTGAGCCCTTGGTGAGGATGCTCTCTAACACAACGGCTCAGCAGAGCAGTGCACAGACCCGCCGAGCTGGAGGTGCAGAGCAGCAGGAACGGGGCCATGTGGAGAGGAGCAGGGCTGCCGGAGGTCATGGACTTTGGCCTCAGTGCCAAGGTGCCAGGGCGGTGCACGCCATGGGCGATAGGGCAGCTCGTCCCTGCCACCCTGCTGCTCTACCAGCCTGCCTGCAAACTCAGCTTAGCATCATTGGTGCTCTCACCTCTTAGCAAAAATGCTTATCATCCTACTCACAGACAGTCCCATGTCTCCTCAGTTGACCACGCATCCAACTGTCCATCTCAGCACACGGCATTATGCCCGCAGGCACAGCTATGTTATTGCTGCCCATTCTTTCAAGCTTCCTCCATCTCAGCCATGCCCCTGTGCTTGAATTAGAGGAAATTGCATGGGGCAATTCTTCTTCTCCCCAGAAATCACAAGGCCAGTGAACAATGTCATATAGACTGGGACTGGACATAGCTCACCCTGCGGGGCTCCATGAGGGTGATGCTGGAGCATGAGTGGGAGGACACTGGGGCTTCCTGCGGAGGCAAGAAGGGAGTCGGAGAAGCTCATCAACTGACATGGGGGGGTCCCAGCTGGCACAGATGCTGCCCACTCACACACCCTGGTGTCTTGGTGCTGGTACCCCCGCTATCCCCTCTGGCCAGGGAGACACCGTCCAGCAATAGGATCAGACACGGCATCTCTCTCACATTCCCCTGGGTCCCTCCTTGAACCATCCCCAGCATCCAGAGAGCCGTGCTGGGTACATGGATACAGTGAATGGCAGGTGAAACAGTTACCGGGTGGCTTCCTAACTGCCCTTGGCTGCAACAAAGGTGTCTTGCTCCAAAGGAACAGCTTAAAAAAGCCCTAAAATGGGGGAGACACTTGGTGTGGTGTAATGCAGGCTCAGAAACACTTCTGACTTTTGCCCCTTTTCTGGGGGGCGATTTTGCACTTGTTACTGAGGGGGCTATCCCCCTGGGCCCCAGGGTGGGGAGATGCAGGTCTTAGGTGGGATGTGATTTTTATGCAGACTTGTCCAAAACTCGGAGGGTTGAATGAAATATCTGGAAGAGGGGATTTAGGAAGAAAATTCCCCTTGGTCACAGTGGAAAGCTCTCACTCTGATAAAGTACCTCCAAGGAGACGTCTGCAAAACCCAGACACACACTCATCTCCCGAGAAACAGTCTCAACGCGTCTGTGAATCTGGGCTGGAGAAGATAAATGTGAGGTTCCCAAATAGTCTCCAAGGCTGTTGTCTGGCTCTCAGTTTGGGGACAGCCAGGGACCCACACTGGCTGGGAGCTCCTGGACGGAGAGAGGGAACGAAAAGAAGCATTTCGGAGAGGCTGCTTGGGCAGCAGTTCCCTGGGTGACAAAGCCTGCCCGAGGTCACTCCTGTGCCACTGAAGTGTCACCTTGTCCCAGTGAACTCTGCTGTTGTCTTCAGGCAGCTCCATGACACACCCATCTGTTGTGCAACGGCCATGAAATTAAACTAAAAATAGCTCCCTCTCCTTACAGGAAAACACCTGGCTGCCTTGCGCCGGGGCCAGGAGGGTGCTGGGTGCCAGCACCCTGCCAGGAGCCACGTCCGTCCTGGCAGGCGAGAAGTGCACCGAGGGCTCCCTCCTCCGAGCTGATGCGGGCACTGAGGAAAGACCTCATCCGCCTTCCCTGTGCTCCTGGCCCAAGCTGTGCCTTGCCTCTGCTCGTCCCTTGCTCAGCTCTGTCATCAGGCAGCATGGTTTTCCTCCGAGCCTCGCCAAGGTGCAATGGCATCACTTCCCAAGCCTCATGTGGGGACTGATGCCACCATCTCTCCTTCCTGGCCTTTGCAGAGGGAGCTGGGATTAGCACTGAGCATTCACTGGGGAGCAAGTTTGTGTTATCCGTCCTTCAGTTAGCCAGACTTAATTAAAATGCTGACAGTGCTTGACTGGCCAAGTTGCCCATGCCCTGGCTCTGGTGGCATCCCCACATCTGAGCACAGCACTGTGCCCCCGTGCAAACTGGACACTGTTCACCTCTTTTGGGGGTTTGTTCTCCAATAAGGAGAACACTTGGCTCATTTTAGCTATGGGATGGTGGGCCAAGGCCAGAGCAGTCATGAACCCTGGGGTTGGTCCCCTGAACTTTCACATATTCCCTTATGTCCTTGGAGCCAGAGCACCTGAAGCAATTCGCAGCCCACAGCAGTCCTGTGTGATCCTCAGGCTGTCACTGAGCTCAGGCTGAGCCATTCTTCCTTTGCAGTAGGTGGGATCCACTAGCATTGGGCCAGCGATCACTTCAAGGTGCCTGTCCCTCTGTACCCAGGACAGTGCAGGACCTTAGGCACTGCCACTGTCTGCTCCCGTAGAACCCACCAAGAGCTGAAATCCTCCTTTCCCCTTTGGAAATGTCCAAATGATGCTCAAAAATCATAGCATTATCGAGAGTCAAAGAGCACGAGAAGCAATATGAGAAAGGAGAGCAGCCAGGCACAGCTGCCAAGCTCCTGCCTGCAGGGCCCTGGGCAAAGCGCTGCCAGCAGGAGGCTGGGACTTCAAGCAAAAGCGCCAGGCTGCTGGTGTGCCTCCGATTGCTGTGGCTTTTGCTGATCAGCACTGTCACACACAATGGAGGAATGGCTCCAGTGCAGGAGGGGTGAAGAGCTTGCAACTGTGGCTTTTGCTGATCAGCACTGTCACACACAACGGAGGAATGGCTCCAGCGCAGGAGGGGTGAAGAGCTTGCACCTGGCTGAGCCAAATGATTTGGGAGCAGAGACTCCTCCTGCCTCACCCTGGAGGGATGTGGGACAACAGGAGTCTCTGCCAGTCCAGCTGCGGTGGCCAAGCACCAAGGGCCAGCTCAGTACAATGTGATTTTGAGCAGAGCAGGAGCATCCCACCGCTGAAACCCATGTCAGCAAGTGTCCTGCTGGCTGTGGTCACACACTCACCTGGAAGGGGCAGCCTCTGAGCTCTGGGACTTAGTTTCCCTTCTCTGGCTCCAGTGGCATCAGCTCTCCCAGCTCCCAGTGACGCAGCAAGAGGCCCATGTCTCCCTCAGTGCTCCGGGATGTCAGCCCAGAGGTCCTTCTGGCTCAGGGAAAGGTGGGCATGGTGCCAGACGAAGACAGCAGTGGGGTCCCAGCTAGGGGGAAGCTGGTGTTTGCTGGCTGCAATGGGGTGAGTCAGCCCAGCCCCTGCCACTGCCCCATGCAGGAGAGGGATAGACTCCTTGAGCCCCCAGGCCTGGGACAGCCCCACTGCTTCAAGCCTGGCATGCATCTCCATGGGCTGCCTACATGCCACAGGTCATGTCCCCAGAGGGGACCCTGATCCCTCCAGTCCCATAGTCATGGGGAAGAGGTGACAGTGCAGGGAGAGATAACAGGTAGGGGAACAGGAGACTAGGACAGAGGAGAAGTGGTGGGTATGGGGAGAGGTGATGGAAATGGGGAAGGATGATGGGTGTGGGGAGAAGTCATAGGTACAGGGGATCATGGACCTCAGTTCTGTTCAAACCCCGGTCCCAAGGGGGAAGTCAGTAGGAAAAGCAGCAACAAACCTTGGGAGAACGGGGCCAGCAGATCTGACACCCCGATGTGGCAAG
>NW_009196216.1:5882-6254 GCF_000690835.1 Fulmarus glacialis | reverse complement strand
CCCCCGCGGGACTGGTCCTGTCCTGGCATCTCTCTGAGGGGAGCCATTGGAGCGCTGCTCTGAGATGGGCCATGGTCCCCCGGGGAGCCCTCTGGTAGAGGGGGAAAACCACAACCCACAGACTGGAAACCAGTGCCTTACTGGGGGGTGACCAGTATCTGCCTCTCTGTGCAGGCCACAGGGCGGCGCTGTTCCCCCAGCCATGAGCTCCCCAGGGTGGGGGTCCCGCCCCAGGGTGGGGGTCCCCAGCAGGGTCCCTGCGGGATGCAGGCCGTGTGGCAGACCCTGTGCCGGTTTCCTTCCAGGTGATCCTGTCGGAGTCGAGCCCGGCGGGCGAGGTGACCTTCTTCGAGACCTGGATGTTGACCTGCA
>NW_009196216.1:4405-5726 GCF_000690835.1 Fulmarus glacialis | reverse complement strand
GGTGCCCTTCTTCGAGACCTGGATGTTGACCTGCATGCCTGAGGAGGGGAAGATCCTCAACCCCGACCACCCCTGCTTCCGCCCTGACTCCACCAAGGTGGAGTCCCTGGTCGCCCTCCTCAACAACTCCTCCGAGATGAAGCTGGTGTAAGAGCTCAGCCTGCATGCCCACCCTGCTGGGCCGGGGCAGACCGGGAGGGGAGCGCCCACCCCATCTTCCCCAGCCCCGTGGCTGCTCTGAACGAGTGCCTGAACCCCCCCCGCCTCTCTCTTCCTCGGCAGGCAGATGAAGTGGCACGAGGCATGTCTGAGCATCTCAGCCGCCATCCTGGAGATCCTCAACGCCTGGGAGAACAGTGTCCTCACATTTGAGTCGATCCAGGTGGGCTTGGCAGGAGGATGGTGTGGGGCAGAGCAGGGGTACTGGCACTGCGCTGTGTCCCGAGGAGGGGCCAAGGCTTGAGCAGGGCAGGTGTCCCCTGTCCTCCTGCCCTGAATGCTCCTGCAGCTACTGTGGAGCTTGCTGGCTCCTTCACGACTTGGGTGGGGAACTGATGTGGCTCCAGCCCCTTGCTGCCCCGAACCACCCGTTGGTGGAAGTGGGGCTGGCAGGGGCAGGTTCACCCCTGGAGAAGGGCTTGGACCCTGCAAGCCCACAGCCCCGGGAGGTGATGCTGAGATGAAGCCTGTGTATCCACACATCTGTGCTCATCCACCTCTGCTTCCATCTCCTCTCCTAGAAAATCACAGACAACATCAAGGGGAAGGTGTGCAGCATGGCGGTGTGCGCGGTGGCCTGGCTGGTGGCACACGTCCGCATGCTGGGCTTGGATGAGCGGGAGAAGTCCCTGCAGATGATCCGGCAGCTGGCCACCCCGTTGTACGGCGAGAACACGCTGCAGTTCTACAATGAGCGGTGAGCTCCAGTGCACCAGGCCCTGTGCTGTGCCATCTCCTGCCCTTCTTCCACTTCCCGGGGCCTGCGTGACGCTGTCTCTCTCTGCTGCAGCGTGGTGATCATGAGCTCCATCCTGGAGCACATGTGTGCGGACGTCCTGCAGCAGACGGCCACGCAGATCAAGTTCCCCTCCACGGGCATGGACACCATCCCCTACTGGAACCTGCTGCCTCCCAAGAAGCCCATCAAGGAGGTGCTGATGAGCGTGTTCACCAAAGTGCTGGAGAAGGGCTGGGTCGACAGCCGCTCCATCCACATCTTCGACACCCTGCTGCACATGGGGGGTGTCTACTGGTTCTGCAACAACCTGGTCAAGGTACGGGGTGGAGGAGGGAGGTGGCTGGGCCCCCCCGCGCCGCGGCT
>NW_009196216.1:4017-4308 GCF_000690835.1 Fulmarus glacialis | reverse complement strand
GGGGCAGGCCCAGCCGTGCCCCTGCCTCCCTCAGCCCTGCCCTCTGCCTCGCAGGAGCTGCTGAAAGAGACGCGGAAGGAGCACACGCTGCGCGCCGTGGAGCTGCTTTATGCCATCTTCTGCCTGGACATGCAGCAGCTGACACTGACCCTGCTGGGCCACATCCTGCCCAACCTGCTCACGGACTCCTCCAAGTGGCACACCCTCATGGACCCACCGGGAAAGGCCCTGGCCAAGTAAGACCCCAGACCCGCGGGCACCCTCTCCTTTAGGGCAGGGGGGCCTGTTTGT
>NW_009196216.1:1272-3763 GCF_000690835.1 Fulmarus glacialis | reverse complement strand
CGTCGGGTGTGCCCTGAGCTCCTACTCCTCCCACAACAAGGGCCAGGCATCCACCAGGCAGAAGAAGAGGCACCGAGAGGATATTGAGGTGTGTCCGGCGTGGAGCGGGGTTTGGTTGGAGGCTCTCTGTGCGCAGGAGCGGGGAGTGTCTGTGGGGGGTGATGGTGGCAGGAGGAGTGGGTAGCTGAGACCAGACTCCCTACCCAGGTTCTCTGGGTGGTCTGAGGTCCTTTGACCTTATAATATGGGGTTTCCCTTTCTCTTTTCTGGGGAAGGGGGGCTGTAATGAGATGGTCTGTATGTGGTTGGCCAGGCTGAGACGCTCTGGGTGAATGGAGATCATAGTCCTGGGCCATGGGGCCGTGCAGAGCCCGGGGTGGGTCATCAGCCCCGGGGAGGGGGGCCAGGATCCCCCCTCAGTGTGCTGCTGGTGGGGCTGAACCCCCTGTGCCCCCCCAGGATTACATCAGCCTGTTCCCGCTGGACGACACGCAGCCCTCCAAGCTCATGCGCCTGCTGAGCTCCAATGAGGAAGATGCCAACTCCCTCTCCAGCCCCAGTAAGTGCGGGTGAGGAGGGCGGCTCCTGGGGAAGGCACCGTCGTTTCTGGGTGTGAAATGTGTATTTCACAAAAACGCTTCTCTTGCCAAGCTGGCCAGGTGAAGATTTAGAGTGCTTGAGTGTGTTTTGCTGAGTTACCCTGGAGCTTTTGCACTTAGAAAAGGTCAAGCTCTTCATTTCTCTGATCAGAACAACTTAGGAAAGGGAATGAGGTTACACCTTCCCTCCATGACGTTGCCACCCAACCCAGTGCATCACGCATGAGGGGCTCGGGGAGGTTTTGTTACAGCCTTGTCACCCCCTGCCAGTCTGCATGGGACCGAAGAGCTGATGTGCTGCAGCAAGAGTGCCCGGAGGTGACGTTCCTGATGTCTGTGGCTAAATCCTGAAATTCCATTGTTGTTAACAAGGCAGCAAGCGGAGCTGATGAGTCCCTACAGTCACGTCTCATGTGTCCCCGCAGCGCGGTGCAGCGGGTTGCAACAGCTCCGGGAGGACATGCCGGGGGGGTGTCCGTGCCCTCCTGCCGCAGCGGGGTGCTGTCGCGGCTCCCACATATGTTGACTGGACTCCTGGGCAGTGAGTCAGGATGTTTGGTCATTGTTTCTCCTGATGCCCTTATCCTAAGTTACTCTTTATTAATTAGTTTTCAACACATCCATCAACCTGTGGTTTTTGTTAGTTTCATTACTGTTGAAATATGGGGTTTTCCCTTTATTTCACTATCTTTTTTTAACTTTTGAGGCAGTTCCACCTCTTTCCAGTGACATTCAGGACTTTTTTGGGCTGTTTGCTGCAGTGATGTGGAAATGCTGCTTCCTGCAGCCACGTAACTCGTGGTTCCATGAGAAAAGTGTGGGAGGGTTTTCATTTTTTTGGTGAGCATCCTCAGTGCAGCACAAGGTGGGTCCTGCTGATTTTTCTGTGTACTATGGGGTCTGCACAAGAGCCTTCCCAGGAGATTCCTGTCTCTTTGGACCAAAGATGGCCCAGTTCCCCTCCCACAGGAGCACCCAGCAGTGCTTCACAGTTTGGGTCAGATAAATCCCCCTGGTCTTTCCCAAGATTTGCTGCTAGTCCGTCGGACATGCCTCAGCTCTGGTAGCTAAATTGTACCCTGAGAGTGAGATTTGAGTGCTGCTGTGCAGCTGTCGAACATCTGGCTGGCTCCGCCCAGCCGGCTGTGCTGCAGGCAGCGTGCACAGGATGTGTAGCGTGTGCGTCGCTTCACCTTGGCAGAGCGCTATTCTCCTCCTCTCCTGATCGTGACATTGCGTTACATCGCTCGTGCCTTCGCGGAGCGTCAGGGACGAGTCACTGCTGCAATTAAAACTGAACAGGGAGTAGCAGGGAGGCACACTCACGGTCTCACTCACGCTTACCCTTTGGAGATGTCATTAAATTTGGTCAGACTCAGAATAAATCTGGCTTGTGCAAGAGCGAGGTGTCACACCCCAAGAGCAGCAGTGGCAGCGTGTGGAGCCCTCCCCGGGCTGCTGCGCTCCGTCATGCCTGGGGCATGTGTGGGCCCACGCCGCCTGCCAGGGCTGCCCGCACCCCGGCAGAGAGGGACGTTGACCGAGGCAGACTGCGTGCTGTGCGTCTCTGGTGTGCCCGAGCAGCAAAGACTCTGCTCGTTTGGGTACAGAGGGCGCTGAGGACCATGGTCCAAACCTCTTCCACTCCCGGGGTAGCTCATGGCAAAGCCCCCGAGTGCTGGGCGAGCTCGAACAGCCAGAGTTGGCCAGGGTGGGCATGTTGGCACGGCCAAGGGGGCCAAGTGGCCGTTCCAGCGTCCCCCCAGCCTGACGCATGTTCTCCTCCCCAACAGATCGCTCGATGAGCAGCTCCCTCTCTGCCTCCCAGCTTCACACCATCAGCATGAGGGACCCGCTGAACAGGGTGCTAGGTAATGGCGGGGCCGGATCCC
>NW_009196216.1:0-1214 GCF_000690835.1 Fulmarus glacialis | reverse complement strand
GGAGGGCCCCCGCCGGCGAGGCCTGGCTGTGGGGTCGGATCCAACCATGCCGAGACACTAGTGGGGACCTGTCCCCTGTGCAGGAGGCTTGGGCTACCCCCAGCCTCCCTGAACCGGCCTTGCTTTTGATATTTCCCTGTCTCCACAGCAAACCTCTTCCTGCTCATCTCTTCCATCCTGGGGGCCAAGACGGCCGGCACCCACACCCAGTTTGTCCAGTGGTTCATGGAGGAGTGCGTGGACTGCCTGGAGCAGGGCAGCCGCGGCAGCATCCTCCAGTTCATGCCCTTCACCATGGTGAGTCCCGTGGCTGTGACATCCTTCTCCCTGGTCGCAGGGTGCTCTGGGGCGCTGGTCCCACGGGACAGAGGGGCACGTCCAGGAGAGTCCCGCCGCCCGGCTCTTGTGTCTCCAGTGCTGTTGTGAGTCAGCTGTGTTTCTCCTCTCTCCGGGCAGGTTTCAGAGCTGGTGAAAGTGTCCACCATGTCCAGTCCCAAAATTGTTCTGGCCATCACGGATCTCAGCCTGACCCTCGGCCGCCGCGTCGCTGCTAAGGCCATCGCTGCGCTGTGAGCGGGGCACTTCCCTTCTGCCGTGCAGGAGAGGGCTGCCGGGCAGCCGCAGGGAAATCCATGAGAACCTGGATGCTGGGCTGGTACTGGGATGCCTGGGGACAGCCTTTCTGTCACTGCGGGCTCAGCCTGGCCCTGCCCGGGGGCTGCTTCCCTCTGTGTTTGGCCTCCCAGAGGCACCCCCTTGCTGCCTCGTGGTGGGCTGTCAGAGACTGAGACAAACCCCCTGCTTTTTTTCTATAATTAATTCAATCCTTTTGTAGAACAAGGCTTTGCTTCATTTCTGTTTGGTTTCCTGACTGCAGCCCAGGGCCCTGGGGCTCCCCAAAACCCTCATCTCGGGGCGAGCTTGATGGTGGGGGTGATGGGAGGGTAAGTGGCCAAGACCTGCCCAGTGGGCAGGGGAGGGAAATCACACTCGCTCTGTCCCTAACCCGCCTGCCCTGACCCCGGAGCAGCCCGGGAGGGCAGTGGGCTGCCCGTGATGCTCCGTCTGGGGAGCGGGTGCCTGCGGCCGGCCAGCTGCAGATGTGCGGCTGGGTGGAGCGGAGATGCTTTCCTGCCACGCTGTAAGCTGCAAGCAAATTCTTGTTGGAAATTCCTCCACGTGAGCATGAGTTCACCCCGCGTCCCCGGCTGTGA
>NW_009196215.1:0-207 GCF_000690835.1 Fulmarus glacialis | reverse complement strand
GGCTTTCGGTGCAGGCTGCGCTGGCAGAAAGGACATGACATCTTTCTTAGAGCTGCTTTTAAAGCTCATGATTTATAGAGGGCTTCAGAGTGCAATTAGCAGACTGTTAATTAGCCTTGCTCATAATCTTAATTGATCCTGAAAAGAAGGTGGGAGGGAGAACAGAAGAGCGAGAGCATCGCAGAGCAGAGTCCACGCAGCCGCAGA
>NW_009196214.1:2546-5711 GCF_000690835.1 Fulmarus glacialis | reverse complement strand
CCTCGCCGTGCGCCCCTCACCGTGTGCTCCAGCCCCTCGCCGTGCCCCCCTCACCGTGCACTCCAGCCCCTCGCCGTGCGCCCCTCACCATGCGCTCCAGCCCCTCACCGTGCGCTCCAGCGCCTCGCCACGCACTGCTCACTGTGCGCCCCGGTCCCACACCATCCATCCTTGTTGTTCTCCATGCACCCTGCGCCATGCCATGCACCCACCAGCCCCTTGCCATGTGCCCTGGTCCTTGTCTGTGCACCCCTCACCCTGCACCCCTCATTCGCTCTGTGCACCCCTCACCGTGTGCTCCAGTCCTTCTCTACACACCTCAGCATCTCGCCCTGCACCCCTTGCTCTAAACCCCTCACCATGCACCCCAGGACTTTGCTACATGCCCCTCACCACGTGCCCCTCGCTGTGCTCAGGCCCTCCCTGGGCAGGACAGGCTGTCCCTGGTGGGGACAATGACACCCCTGTCGCCCCAACATCAGCAGAGGGATGGCAAGATGACAGCCCCACTCCAAAAGAAGACATCCAGGGCATCTCACAGTCACTATTTCTCTTCCACGTTTATTGCCCAAATCCCCTTCCCAGCTGATGGAGGAGAGTGAGCAGACCTTTGCTGCTCCCCCTCCTGCTTTCGGGTGGGTGCTGGTGTTTCAGAGACCCCCACCCACACTTCCTTCTCCACTCATGCAGGGCAGCAGGGAGCCACCTCAGACTGGAAGGCACTGGGCTGCTCCAGAGCCCCAGCAGCCTCGGCCCCACCGCTGCCCCCAGCTCCGCTCCTCCTGAAGGCCCCTGGACAGACTCCAGAGCGGGTAATTTTTTCACTATCAGCTATTTATACTAATACTGGAACTTCTAAGACAGGCGCTCTCCAAATATGGCATTTTGAAGTTTCAGCCAAATGGGGGAATGTTGACAAAGAGGAAAAAAATATGTGTAAAAAATTATCCAGTTGGCATTTCTTCCCATTCATGAGCTAGCAAAACAAAGCCCATTTTTACAAGCTTGATCTTTACAAGACTGTTTTGGTTTTTCAAAGCAGTCAGACGAGGGCTTGATGCAACCCCTTTTAGCTCCCAGCTCTGGCATTAATCGCTGGCTTGGACCGAGCCCTGGACTTGCTATTTACAGGGTGATCTGTCCCTCCACATGGCACAAACGAGATGTGTGCAGGAAAAGTCATCGTCTTTTCAACGTGGCTGCACATGCAATTCCAGCGTGCATCGGCACACGGAGCCGCGCTGGATTTTGTGTCTGAAAAATAAAGCAAGAGCATCTGTGGGAATGTCCATGGAAAACAAGGGCATTGGGCTTGGCTCCACGGAGCTGGCAGTGGCTGGACATGGGACAGGATGCTCAGCTCTGTTCTCGGCTCTGCCATCACCCTGCGGGGTGACCAGGGGCTGGTGGCTTCCCATCCTCGCCTCCGCTTCCCATCCTCGCCTCCGCTTCCCCAGCAGCCCTGCCCATGCGGTGTGCGCCCACCCGGCAGAGCTGGGCTGTGCGCTGGCTCCTGGGCACTGAAAGGGCTGCAGGACGCAACCCCGGGGGTTTCACAGTGTATTCTCCCGCAGATGGTCCTTCACGGCGTGTTCAGACCATCTCCACACCACCGTGCCCGGGAGGGGAGCGCTCCCACCATGTTCAAAGTGAGTAACAGGCAGACACCGCTGCCCATGGCAGGACAAACAGCCAGGCTTTCTCCAGGTGCTGAAGGCATCCAGAACACCACTTCTGATGTCTTCTCTCCGGCACTTAAAGGAGACTTTTCCTCCCGCTCCCAGACAGGATCGCTCGGCGCCCTCCCTTCCCAGGGAGCCGACTCGACTGGGGAGAGGAAGGGAGAGTCCCGGGCATTTCATCAAGGCAGGGGAAGTAACGTGGCTCAGTATCTTTGTCCCAGTTTTACGCTGGAAAAGCTGAAGCACAGAGGTGCTGGGTCCACACAGCCCGACCCGCATCCCCGCTGCTCTAGAGCCTCGACCCGAGCCCCCGCGGTGCTGGAGACCCCACCTGCACCCTCCAGCCCAGGGCTGAGGCACCAGGGAGAGCATCCTCTCACCTCGCCCATCCCTGCCACGGGCCAGAAACGCTGGCCTGGCTCCCTACCTGCGCAGCCGCTGCCGCCACGGGCAGGGGGAGGCAGAGCCGGCCCCAGAGAGACCCCACGGGGAAGTGCTGGCCAGCGGGTCAAGTGGCTGTTTAGAAAACTCTGGGAAAATATGTTTATGCCATGGATCAGAGCAGCTCCTTTGGCTGTTGCTACAGAATAAACAATGGATATTTAAAAATACTTCTTTATACATAGAGAGAGAGTCAGGATGGATTAGGGAAGATCCCTGCTTGGGGATAGAGGGGATGCGGGGAATGAGCAGCACAGCTCTCCTTGCACATGGAGCTTCTGGTGCCCGTGGATGTGTTTGGAGAGAGGAAACAGATGCCCGAGCTGGTCCCAGACACATCCGAGGGGGCACAGGGTCTGCCTGGCCAATACTTCTTTATACATAGAGAGAGAGTCAGGATGGATTAGGGAAGATCCCTGCTTGGGGATAGAGGGGATGCGGGGAATGAGCAGCACAGCTCTCCTTGCACATGGAGCTTCTGGTGCCCGTGGATGTGTTTGGAGAGAGGAAACAGATGCCCGAGCGGGTCCCAGACACATCCGAGGGGGCACAGGGTCTGCCTGGCCGTGGCGTTAGGGGGGTGAGGCAGCTCACGTAGCAGCTATGGAGCCCTTTGCAGAGGGTGTTCAGCAGCTCCTGGACGATGCCTCATCATGGGGCAATTTCACCTGCATACAGATCCTAGCACCAGAGCAAGGTGACCACAAGGTCCTGGATTCCTCCGAAGGTGGTGCTGAGGGGAAGGGGCTGCATACCAGCCTGCAGCATCAGGCTCCCCTGCCCTGGCAGCGAGCAGGAGCCATCCCTTAGACCAGGGGAGGATGGAGCAGGGGCTTCCTCCATGCCAGTGTTTCTCCTGCAAGGAGCTCAAATACCCTTTTGTAGGTTCCTGGGGAAACAACCTAGGATCGTTCAGAGACAGCTGGACACAAGCCCACCTTTCTCCAGCTGCTGCACCAGCGCAGCCCCCCACGCAGGGCCAGGGGAACCTGCTTTGAGCAGCCCTGGCATCCTGAGTCTGTCGGGTGTAAATGACCCTCCC
>NW_009196214.1:856-2516 GCF_000690835.1 Fulmarus glacialis | reverse complement strand
TTCCTGCTTAAGTGGATATAAAGTCCCTGCACTGTTTAATCCCTGTCCCACAGCCTTATCCACCCCAACCAGGCTGCATGCACACAACATCCTAATCAAGTGTTTCAGGTTCACACATACGGCTCTGCTTCTACTAATCCCCCTCACCGAGGGTGTAGGTGAGGCATGATCCCAGACATGTAAAGCAGATAAATCAGCGCCTGGCATTTAGCAGATAGAGGGGAGCTTGTGATGGCTGCAGGAGCTTGGCAGACACAAGCTCTGGCTCTAGCCTGCTTAGGGGAAGGGCAATGCACCCTGCGGGGTGACGAGCTGGTGTCGGTCGCAGTGTCAGGGATGCAGCCTGCCTTGGCGCTGCAAAGTGAGCCAGAGACGTGGTGGAGCTGAACCTGTCACCTGCAAACTGGAGAGCCAGACCTTGTCCAGACCAGAGGTACCCCAGCGTGCCTGTGCGGATACGCACCGGGATGAGGCTGGCCAAGGGAGGATGGATCATTTCCATCTGCCCAAGAGATAAATCCAGCCTGGGCAAGTGGTGCACGAGCCTGTGCACGGGCAGCTGGCAGGGAGAAGGGTACCAGCTATCAGATCCCTGCCCAAGCTCCCATGACCTGCCCCGCCAGGTATTAAGCACAGTTTTAATCCTCTGTCCCTCATGTTCAATTCGTAATTGCATCTGTGAGCTCACTAAAGCTGGCTGAGCCCAGAGCGGACAGGCAGGCACCGAGGAGGGGCTGAGGCTCGATGGGAGGAGAGGAGAGACTGGGCAGCAACAGGCAAGCACCACTTTGCCTCCCAGCATCATTAAACACAGCACATTCAGACTCTGCCAAGGCTGAGCCGGGTGGATGCCACACTAGGATAAAACAAAAGCTTTTTATAGCTGGGAACCCTTGCGCTCTCTCTCCCCTGGCACGCTGTTTGCATACTCGCCATTACAGAACAAGTGATAAAAAACAGCACATGGCAGGAGTCACAGCGGCATTGCTGCTCGCTGCCTTCGCCGCTGCAGGCACGCCGACGGCAGGGACACAGGCGTCCCCCTCTGCCCGGGGCCTCATTGCTCTCCCCTTTGGTTCAGCCTCCCTCAGCCTCCCCATCGCAGCAGAGGGTCAGAAAGCAAACCCAGTGCAGCGAGTGATTGCACTGACACTGCCGACAGGGCGTTTGAGGGTTTTTGCCTGTCCATCCCCAGCCCTTCCCTGGAGCAGGGGTGCAGGGAGCGGCGCAGGGGAGAGGCACTTCTGCACCCAGAGAGATGCAGCTCAGCTTTGCACCAGTAAAAGGCTGTGCCAGAGCCCCTCTCGAGCCAGGCTTGTGTTGCAAAGCATTGCCCATCCATGGAATTCAGATCCAGAGCCATGCTGGCACAAGTCCCCAGCCCAGAGCAAAGGGCAAGGGCAGCCGGAGAGGTTCACCACCACATCCCTGGGAGAGCTGCGAGGCCCAGCGCCTCTGGGGTGGGCACCGCACCCCTACAGCCTCATCAGCACTCACTCCCCCACCATGCTTCCAAAAAAGTTTTCCAAGAAACCACATATACTCTATGCCCCAGCCTAGCCAGGGCAACCTGAGCGGCCACTAAAGCCCTCAAGAGCTTCAAAACGTGATTTACTTATGCAAACTCTCTGGTATAAGGCAGCAGGCTCAGACTCTGACA
>NW_009196214.1:0-836 GCF_000690835.1 Fulmarus glacialis | reverse complement strand
CTGCGGCTCCCCATCATGTAAATCCTGCCAGCCCAGGACCCCGCAGCATCCCCATCTGCACAAGGGCTCTGCCCAGAGACCCCACAGACCCGCGCCACCCTGCAATGCTACGTGGGGCTGATGAGACATCCCCTCTGCAGCAAACCCACCCGGGCTCGGAGCCACCCACAGCACAAAGCCATGCACCATGTCCCTACCTGCACCGGAGCAAGCCGCCAGCCCCTGCAAGGCTGCCTGCCATAGTGCTGGCCTCCCCCCCCCCCCCCAGCCTCTTTTATTCCTCCCTCCCTAATCCCTAAATGCCTCCCAGGTGGAGGGGGCTGCATCCCGCTTCAGCATGAACCCCCTCTTGCCGGTCGGGCTGGCGTAGCCATGGGGCGAGATGGGGCTGTCCTGGCTGCGGGGAAGACCCTGCCCACCCACCCAGGACCATGGGGGACGCCTGGGGACAGCGCAGGAGGTCGGTGAGGACCGTGTGATGCTCTAAGCAAGAATTGCTCAAGCAGCATCATTTTACCCCAAATCCCCTTGGCCGCCCGGTGCGGCGCGGGGAGGGAGCCCGGGGTTCGGCGGGGTGGGCACGGGGCCAGGCCAGGCGCTGGGCTTTTGGCAATGGGTCCTGCTCTGCCTTTAATATCCGCAGCGGTAATTAGTCTGGGGCTCTCCGCGCTGAGACTTCAGGAATAGTTTCCATATCGGATTCACGAATCTTGCTTTGAAGTTGTTTGGGATTATCTGTCATCATGTTTCCTTGTCAGCACATAAACACGCTGTGATGAAGCTTTAACCCGCTGGGTACTGGCTGTCCCAGGAAGGCTGGAGGAAGCTGTACCTCA
>NW_009196213.1:0-502 GCF_000690835.1 Fulmarus glacialis | reverse complement strand
GCCCCTCTGGTGCCTTGGCCCCGCCCCCCAACACCCAATTAAATTTGTAAGGAAACAGCCCCGTTTCGTGCCGCTCGTCCGAGGGCGTCGGTCCCAGCTCATTGGAGACCTATAGGAGCTATAGGGAACGGTGGGGGGTGACAGGACCTTGTGTGGGGCTCTGGGGGCCTGTCAGAGACTCTACGGACCTATAGGGGCTGTAGGAGGCTATAGGGAGCCGTGTAGGCTGTATGGGGACATATGGGCTCTATAGAGTTGCAAGAGACTATGGATCTACAGGGGCTGTCGAGAATGTGTTGGGCTATAGGGAGCTTATAGGTTGTACAAGGTTACACCACGCTATACAAACCTATAGAGGCTGTATGGGGCTATAGGGCCCTGTGCAAGCTGTAGGGGAACGTAGGAGCTGTATGGGTCTACAGGGGACTATGGACCAATGGGGTCCTGTATAGGGCTATAGGTGCTATATGGAGCTATAGGGGGTTGTATGGCATTTTAGGCA
>NW_009196212.1:1707-3313 GCF_000690835.1 Fulmarus glacialis | reverse complement strand
TCCTCTCTCCGCAGGACCTCTACGTTTATATCTCGGAGCACGAGCACTTTACAGACTTCAACGTCAGCTCGGCGCTGTTCTGGCAGAAGCGGGATCTTGTCTACGGGGACTGGACCAGCGGGGAGAACGCCGACGGGTGCTATGAACACTATGGGGAAGTCGACATTTCGCAGGTAGGTGCGCCCACTACTCTTTCTGGGAGGTTTGAGGCCAGGTGGGGGATCGTCGAGGAGCTGGCAGGGATTGCCGGGATCATGCTCAAAGCCATCCTGCGGCTGAGCAGAGCTGAGGCGCAGAGCAGCGTTGGCTGCCGCAGCGCATCCCTGCTGTCACCTTTATCCGTGTCCCCTTCGCTTCGGACGGTGGGTGAGACCCTGTGGAGCGGGCTGGTGTCTCTTCCGGGCGTGCTGCGAAGGTGACAGGGCTCGAAGCCGTCGTTTTGGTGACCAGCCATTAAAGGCTTCAGGTTTGCCCCAAGCCGTACAGTAGCTGAGGTCTGCCCTGTTGCAGGGTGCGAGCAGTAGGCGTGCTGCCCTCCGGCTGCCATGAGGGAGCGGCTGCTTTTTCCCCGCTTTGGTTTCATACGGGGTCGATGGCTGCGGGAGGATGGTTGGCGTCGGCGCCAGGCGCTGTATGAACCTGGGCGCCGAGGCGGTGACAGCGGCTGGGAGATGACAGCCGTGCTCCGACCGCGTCCAGCTTGTAACCGCCCTGTCGGGGTGTGATTTCAGAGCGTCCAGCAGAATGGCTCCATCTACATTCACGTGTACTTCACGAAGAGCGGCTTCCATCCCGACCCCAGGCAGAAGAACCTGTACAGGCGCCTTGCCACAGTCCACACGTCACGAAGTACGGGCCGGGGCAGGAGGGCAGCGCGCGGCGGCCCTGGGGTGGTGCTGGGGAAAGGGGCACCCCAGTTCCCATGTCAAAATGGGAGCCCGAAGGAGTCAGGCTGAGCTTTGGCTTTGGCTCAGCGGAGGCAGGTGCCTGAAGGGGAAGATTAGGGCAAATCTCTGACTCCCCGTGGCCACCAGCTTGGCTGCTGCCCGAGCTGGATGTTTTCCGCACTTGGAATTTGTCTTCTGTGAACCTACGGAGGAAAAACCTCTTTAAATCTCTGCGAGCTCTTGGTTTCCGCCCACATTATGCGGGAGGGGGGTCCCTAGTTGTATGGGGGGTGCGGAACCGTGTCAGCGTTGAGAAGAGGAAGGAATTGCCATGTTCAGGTCTTCCTGCGGGACAGGAAGATCCGGATGCTTCATCTCAGGTGTTTTCCTCCAACAGTGATGTGATTATCCCAAAGGTTTGGCTGTTAATCTGGTTCGTTGTCCCTAAGCTACAGCCTTTCCTTTTGATAACTGGAAGATCTGTGAGACAGTCCGGATTAATTAGTTTTGGGGGGTGACGTGAGGGAAACGGGCTTCTCCAGGGCTTGCGCCTGTCGTAAAATGCCCTGCTCCCCTCCTGGCAGGCCGTAACCTCCTTAGATTTCCTTCCCTACTTTCTTGTGCAGGGCTGGAAACACTCACCTCTCCTTTTTCCTTCCAGTGATCAACAAATACAAGCGCCGGCGGTTCCAGAAAACCAAGAACCTCCTGACAGGTGA
>NW_009196212.1:0-1635 GCF_000690835.1 Fulmarus glacialis | reverse complement strand
GTTTTTTTTTTTTTTTCCCTCCCAATTGGCCAAACTCCTAAATATTCACGCACCTTCCTCCGGTTGCAAAGCTGTCAGGAAGTGCCGCAGAGGATTCCCCCTCCTGCCTGGGGCACGTCCCTCCTGCCCCACAGAGGGGGAAGAGGACGATGATTTCCTTGTAGTATTTCTGGGATGAGAGGGTTGGCTCTGCCCCTTCCCGCTCCCTTCGCCTCTGCTGCCCTGATTAAGGGGGGACGGCGGTGGGCTAACGCTGGGTGGGATGGAGGGACGCCAGCCGCCGTGCCGGTGACGGAGGTGGTGGTCTTCTCGTTGCAGAGGGCGGAAGACTACGGTCCTGTGGAGGTCATCTCGCACTGGCACCCCAACTTGACCATCAACATGGTGGACGACCACACGCC
The DNA here is from genome assembly GCF_000690835.1 of Fulmarus glacialis. NCBI lineage: Eukaryota > Metazoa > Chordata > Aves > Procellariiformes > Procellariidae > Fulmarus > Fulmarus glacialis. Next base: position 1,234 of record NW_009196212.1, on the reverse strand, counting down.
CTGGGTGAAGGGCAGCGTGCCACCCCCCCTGGACCAGTGTAAGGGCCGGGGTGTGCTGGGGCTCCCCTGCTCCAAGGGCGGCTTTCTGGGGCTGGCCCTGCTGTCCCCTCTCCTCGGAGGACATGTTGGGGCTTCTGTGGGGAACGGGGGCTTGTTTCTCTGTTGTCAGCGTGACCCCCACCTCTCCGGGAGCTTGTACGGGGCTGGGCCGGGCTTCAGCAGCCTCTCGGTCTCTCCCAGGTGTTTGCCGAGGGGGATGACGGTGACCACGGCTCTCGCGGCTCCCTGTCGCCTGCTCAACCCTCCTTCTGCTCTTTCCCCTGGCTCCAGATGTGAAGTTTGACGCCATCAGCGGCGACTACTACCCCATTCTCTACTTCAACGACTACTGGAACCTGCAGAAGGACTATTTCCCCATCAACGAGACCCTGCAGCGCCTGCCCTTCCGCCTCTCCTTCTGCCCGCTCTCCCTGTGGCGCTGGCAGCTCTACGCTGCCCAGAGCACCAAATCCCCCTGGAATTTCCTGGGAGAGGACCTCTACGAGCAGTCGGACGAGGAGCAGGACTCGGTGAAGGTGAGAGCCGCTTGCGGGGCTCCATCCTCCCGGGTGGGGTTGTCCTGGTTGCTCGCGGGGGTGCGGTTTTGCTGCGGTTCTCCTGCTCGCCCCCGGAGATCGGGACCTCTCTTTCGTAGCAGCTCCTTCTGCGTTTCATGTTTTTCCCTAGCTTCGCTGAAAGAGCGTTCGATGCCCGTTCTTTGTTGTTATTGCTCCTTATTAATTACCTTCGCGATGCGAAGAGGGAGGGGTGCGCAGGCACCTGCCTGCTGCCTGTCTTAGCTACGTAATGAGAAGGGAGCTTGGAGGCCATAACGATAGAGAGGAATTAAACCCCTCATCCTCCTCGGTGCTCCGGTGCCCTGTGACCGACTGGATCCTCCCTGTTCGCCCTGGCGTTGGGCAGCGGGAGGGTGGGATGGAGCCTCAGAGGGGTTTTTGATGCCTGTTCCAGGTTGCTCTCCTGGAGACGAACCCCTACCTGCTGGCGCTGACCATCGTCGTCTCCATCGTGCACAGCATCTTTGAGTTCTTGGCCTTCAAAAACGGTGAGCGCCGCGGTGGGACCCCGGGGATCCGTGGAGAGGGGAAGGACGCGAAGGCGGTGTCGTGGCGGTGTCGTGGTCTTCTCCCCGCGGCGGTGGCGGAGCAGACATCCTCGTGCTGCAGCGCGGTCT
>NW_009196211.1:3757-4191 GCF_000690835.1 Fulmarus glacialis | reverse complement strand
GGTGGCCCTGCCAGCTATGGGGACTGTCCCCATCTCCCAGCCCTGACCAGAGAGCAGGAACCCGCTGCTGGGAAAGGGTTCAGCTCCCACCACGGGGGCTTTCAGGGATGCTTTGGAAGCACTGAGCTTGTCACTTTTTTTTTTTTTTAAAAAAAAAGGGGGTAAAGCAGCAAAAAGCTCTTGGGAACCCAATTTTGCAAGAACACAACAATGACCCCTTGCCCCGGCAGAAGAGGTTTCCATCCGCAGCCTGAAAACCCTTTCGGCATCACGGAGGGTGTTATCACACCTGCACCCTGGTACCACCCCCGCTCTCCTCTCCCAGCACCCATCCCCATCCCAAACCCATTCACCTCCTTGGCATCCTCATCCCAGCCCCTCTGCCCTCCCCTATCTCATCTCGGCTGCCGTCACCCCCTCGATGTCCCACCGAT
>NW_009196211.1:2683-3090 GCF_000690835.1 Fulmarus glacialis | reverse complement strand
CAAGCTGGAAATGCCCGTGCAATAGCCCTTAGCTCCTCCAGCCTTTATTTCACAAATAAACGCGGTAAGAAACCACCTCCTTTCCCTTTTTCCCCTAAAGGGATTAGGGGTTTTCAGATCCCGACCATCATCTAGCTACAGGGTTGGACCTGAGAATATCCATAGCAAACCAAAACAGTATTTATACAGCTAGAAGGAAAAAAAGAATAAACGGAAAAATGAAATTATCTTCTCCGGAGAACATCCTGCAATTATCCCAGGTGGGAGAGTTTCTCTACGGAAGCGTCGTGGGGGGGGGAAATGCTGGGGTTAAAGCAGACAGCAGGCAGCACTCCATGCCCTACCTCAGGTTTCAAAACAGGACTAAACAGCGCACAAACTTTCAGCTCATTTTCTGGCACAAAAAG
>NW_009196211.1:1938-2629 GCF_000690835.1 Fulmarus glacialis | reverse complement strand
CAACCTGCGCGGAAGAGCTGGGCTGCCGCAGCCTGCGAAGCATGAAGGCTCCCGGGCGCCTGCACGGCCACGTAAAAAACAACCGATGCGGAATATTTATTGACAAAACGTTTGCAGAACCAGAATGCAGGGATGAGGATTATTAGGAGCAATTATTTAGGAAATTCCACGGGAGGAGAGACAAGGAGAGGGAGCCCCTCGGTTTGCATGCGTCCGGCTTGTGAGACACAAAACCCTCCCGTCATGCCCGAGGAGAGGCTGAGCCCAGCAGCTCCGCGCCCGGCTCCCCTACTCACTACTACATCTGATATTTTTATTTTTCATTTTTTATTCTCCATGTGACATAACTTCCCTGCATTTCATTCCCCGCCAGCTCACTGCAGATACGAATACCCCTGCGCGGCATCTCCAGGGAGGATGGCCGCAGCGTGGGGCCGGCCGGGCATTTTTGCATCTCTTAACAGCTCTTAAAAATCCTCCCATGAATCGAAAATGACAATTATTACTCAGCATCATTTTTACTCATTTCCCGCCTTCTGGGGAAGCCGAGCTGAGGTTACTCGCTCCCACCGCGCCCCGGCCCCAGCCCCAGCCCTGGCTGCGTGGGGCTGGATCCCAGCTCCTGGGTGGGTTGGGGAGCACCCATGGCTCCGGGGGGGGCTCCGGGGGGAGATTCCAGCCGGGCTAGGAG
>NW_009196211.1:0-1926 GCF_000690835.1 Fulmarus glacialis | reverse complement strand
GGGATAGCAGGCGGTGGGGTGCAGCGGGCATCGCAGCACCCCGCTGGCCTTGGCTTTCATTTTATACAGTGCAGTCTGAACAGAAAAGGATGGATTTTTTTTTTTTTGAGCGAAGCATAGGGGGGAACTGGTCCTTCTCCCCTCCCTTTGTCTTGCACATGGAGATGGTAATTGGGAGGGGGGTAAGGACCTGCTCTTCCCAGCTCACGGTGCCGGGGAATGATCCCAGACACGTTAATACTAAAAATGCCTAATTCTGAACCACTTCAAATTGCGTTTTCAAAACGAGACCCTCGCTGCTTCTGGTTTTACAGGGCTCCTGCAGCTCGGGCGCACGTACGGGCTGTTCACAGGGGCAGACTGTGCGTGTTCGCAAATGCACGCGGCCACACATCGGATTTACACAAGCATTTATACACACACACACAAAGCTCTGCTCCAACAAACTATTTTGCAGCAAATCCAGATTTCTGCCAGAATAAACGAAACCAGCACTGGGCTTTCAGAGATTAAGCCAAACAAGGGAAAGCAAGTGTGACACCCAGAATAAAAATTCAATAGAAACGATTTTTCACACTAAATAGGTCTGAAAGAGCCCCTTGCCGGGAAAGCACGGCCAGACACGGGGAACTAAGCACACGCTTCACACCGCGAGAAAACCCCACCGTGCCACCTTCACACCAGCCCCAGGGAGCCCCAATGGGGTTATTTCTCTGCAAATATTACAAAGCCTCATCCGACAAGAATACGTTAAAAAGAAAAATCAGCACTTGAGTTACGCTCCGAAGCCCGTTAGAGACAGTGGAGATGTTTCCACTGTTGTAATGAGTATTTGCCAGGACTCTGCCCGAGGAAGGAGACTATTCGCCCAAGTGCTTTCTGAGACTGTGAACTACTGTTAATTCAGAGCTTGGGACTGCAGAGGAGGAAAGTTAATAATGAATTCAAGAGTCAAGCTGAGATTGGGTTGCATTCAGTTTGGAAATTTGTGTAAGGAGGATAAAAAAGGAAAAAAAAAAAAGAAAAGAGCCTAAGAGAATAATTGATTACAGAAATGAAAGCTTAATTCATAAAAGAAAAACATTTTCCATCCATCAACCTGCAACCAGTTAAGTGGAGAGTTTTAAAGAAACTGCAACATGGAGAAGGAGCCAACAGGAAAAAGGAAATGTATGAAAGAATGTAAACTATTCAAGTTTCATAAAGAGGAACAAGTAAACAGTTATTACATGCAAATAATTCCTAACATCACTGCTTTTAATTAATGCAGAGAAGTCAAAATATATCTGACATTGTGTGTATACATTCAAAGCCTTTGAGAAAATGCTGCTATATGGCCATTAAAATACAGTATTCTTATTTTTGTTTAAATGAACAATTAAGTGCTTCGATCTGCAATGTTTATTGGCGATGAAATGCTGCAATGCTTTTTCTACCCCTTGAAATTCAGGTAGGATACGGCTGCGAGGGGTGAGGCGGGAGGGAAGGGCAGGCAGGGCTCTGCCCCCGGCACCCGCTGCCGTGCAATATTTTCGGGGGATTTATTTCCCTCTCCTCGGATGGCACGTTTGGGAAAAAAAAAACCAAACCAAACAAACAAACCAGCAGCGTGATCCGTTTAAGGCTAAATGATAGAGCCAACCTCTACCGCCAGAAAATTTCTATCCCGCTTTTCCATGCGACGAGCGTGGAGAAAGTGAGCGAACCTTCCCCAAAGCCCCCGCAGCTCTGCCCTGCGCCCGCATCTCCCGGCCGAAATGAGCCTTTCTGCACCCCTACCCGCTGCATTCCCTTCAGGCCCAGCACTGCCTTATTATTTTACTTTAAACACTTGATTTTTTTCACTATTTAAAACCGAGCTGCCAGGTGGGTGATTGCCCCTGAGCACATTCACCTGCGGAGGGGACGCACCGAGCCCACCCCGCC
>NW_009196210.1:0-23996 GCF_000690835.1 Fulmarus glacialis | reverse complement strand
CCATGCTATCCCACTCACCCTGCCACTCAGAACTATCCGGCCTTGCGCAGATCTCTGGGTGGTATTCTTAAATAGTTGTTTAACCTTAAACAAGACCTGAAACACATCCAGGAGACATAGCAATAGGAACATGCTGGTTTGAACATCTCAAGGATTAAAAACTCTCAAGAGCTAGTGTAACTAGCCTGGAGGAGAAAGGGAAGGTAAAGGAGTGGGGGAAAGTGTCCCTTCTTGTCAAACCATAAATTGGTTCTCTGAGGAGAAAAGGTAGAGTGTAATTATTAATAGTTTCCGAGAGATGGTTCCCGAAGTATGGAGGTGACGGCAATGCTGAGTACAAATACTAGATTAGTCTCATGACCAACAATTTTATCATATCACAAGCCAGTGCTACACAGTACAGCAAAATGATAACCTTAATCCAGCCCCCAGAAGTGATAAACAGCACAAGAGGGAACATGCACAGCAAGTGCGGTGTTACACAACACAATCCTGAGAACAAGCACAACAACTCTGAGAACAAATAAATCAACATTGTGACCAGCGACTATTAATCTAATAATGAATGCTTATAACAAATTTGTTTTAATGTGCTCTGGTCAGATCTGTTGTTATCTCAACCCTTCGAGCCCCACACTGGGCTGCAGAAAGGACTGTCGTGCTTGAACCCAGCAGGCAGCTAAACACCACACAGCCATTCGCTCAATCCCCCGCAGTGGGATGGGGGAGAGAATCGGAAAAAAGGTAAAACTCATTGGTTGAGATAAAGACAATTTAATACGACAGAAAAGGAAGGGAAAGTAATAATAATGATAAAAGAATATACAAAACAAGTGATGCACAATGCAATTGCTCACCACCCACTGACCAATGCCCAGCCAGTTCCTGATCAGCGATCCCGCTCCCCCCAAGCAACCTCCCCAGTTTTTTGTTCAGCATGACGTCATATGGTATGGAATATCCCTTTGTCCAGTTTGGGTCAGCTGTCCTGGCTATGTCCCCTCCCACCTTCTTGTGCACCTCCAGCCTCCTCGCTGGCAGGGCAGTATGAGAAGCTGAAAAGTCCTTGACTTAGTGTAACAGTGCTCAGCAACAACTAAAACATCATTGTGTTATGAACATGATTCTCATCCTAGGTCCAAAACACAGCACTATACCAGCTACTAGGAAGAAAATTGATGTGTCTGGTAAGGTTCGGGGATGGCTACTTAATGACACTTGTCTTCTAAAGCAGTGTTTTGATGTCTGCTGCTGAGGGCTACTTTTACCATCATGGCCCTGTAAATACACACATGTAAAACATCTAAACCATCAGAAATACTTTGTTTAGAAACACTGCATTTACGTGATCCACCATCTCTTCCAGAAATCACTTCCTTGTAATCAGTACTTTCTTTGTAATGCAATTATTTATTTCAGTATTTCCTACACATAGGAACAATCTTGCCTGTACTGCAAGTGACAAACATCCTCTAACTAACGGTACCAGGCTCCCTAGATATTCCTGTTTCTCAGGACTCTAACAACTTGGCTGTTCAAAGACAGCCCAATAATTTGTACGTATTGTTCAGTTACTTAGTACTGAACAAACTCTTGTTGTATGTGTAGATAGAGCATGCTTGCTTATAATTGGGTGTATTCCCTCATTATATTCCCTTCTGGGGTAGTTGTTGCTTTGAATTTAAGGAAAGAGGAGAAACATAACCTGGGACATGTTGCTTAGAAGATTATCCCATTGACAAATGGCACGATAGTATATGCCTCCAGAATGAATACCGAGTATAGCTGACAGCCATACCATTCAATAGGTCATGAATTTTAATGAGTCTACAGTTTGTGACTAGTCTTAAAAGTGTTCAGTACAACTATACCAATGTTTCCTTTGCTTATAAATTCTTGGCATTTATTTCACCAGGGAAAAAAGATACTTAAACAGTATCTTTTTGGTCAAGACTTCATTTTGTCCCATTACTACTTGCTGCCTGTGCAATTAATTCAACTAAATCTTTTAGGAATATTTTAAAGTACAGCTATGAGGAGAAGCAAATACCCTTCCTGTATTTCATTACATAGTTTAACAGGATCCTTTCTGGCTCATCCTGTGCAAAACTCTTACTGAAATCACAGGGAAAGGAATGCAAGATAGGGCACTTTGAGCTTTTTATTGTTCAAAAAAGATCTGTGAAGCAAATACTATGTGAAGTTCCAGTAAGTGATAAACTTCCTCTTTGGTTGATGTCATTCAGCCTTTTTCTTCTTGTTGCTTAGTCAGGATTCTCTAACCGCAGATTTTAAGTGTCTCACCTAACATTTTCACAGATGTGGTTATTCATAAGGACACTATTCATAATGACCAGTTTCAACCAGAGTATGGAGATGTCAGGAAATCATACAATACAATCACTGTGTTTTGAGAAGCCTCTGATTTTCTGTGGGAAACCTGTAAATTCCTAGGAGGGCAGCTATTCTGTGAGGTTAACTTTTATCACATTTTGAGACCAAAAATCTGCCTTGATCCATTATTCTGAAATAATTAATTAGGACAATAGTTGCCTATACCTAGAGTCTTAAGTCCAAATATGAATGAATGAAACAACTTCTAAAATCGCTGAATTCTCATTACGGTGAACAGGAGGATACTGGCTTCTCTGAACATTAGAAAACCTGAGCATTTATTCATTTTCCCACATCCAGACTTAGAAACCTGATTTTAAATGATTATATTTTGTAATACCTTGTGATATAGCTCACTGATTTAGGAATCAAACCACACTTAAGTTGTTATACTTTCCCTGTCTTTAAAAAGATACGGCAAAATCTTTTTATTCTGTTCTAGTTCTTCTATTGCTCTCATCACAATATCAGACTGGAAATTAATGAGGAGCCTAATTTCCTACATCTATACAGATAGAAAACACTGTAATAGTCTGAAAATACCCTGGGCAAATTAATGTCTTCATTTTGTCCTGGTTTTGGAGAGGCTTTTGACTACTGTTGATTATATTCTGTATCAAAATATAAAATTGTTTATTTTACAAAGTGTAGCCCTTGCAAGACCTACATATTGTATGCTAAACACACCTGCTAGTAAGTGCTGAGGCACCTGATTTTCGACAGACAAAACCAAGAAAGCATCTCATGAAGCTAAGTGTCTTCACATTTGTAATTGTCATCCAAGCTGCACAGATAAGAACAACAAACCAACCCATTACACCTATGGGGAATCTGGATCTGCAATTAGACCTATACAGATAAAAATATTTCCTTTCTGACAAGGCACATTATTTCAATGAGAACTTCCCAACATGGTGTGATTCACATTGTGAACATGGTCTTTTATGGACCCAGCAGAGCAGATCCTGAGTCATAAATAGGATTTCTGAGAGCTAAAATAGCAGTCATAAATTCTGATCACAGCCACATAACAGCATCCTAATAACCTGGCCTAGAACAAAACATCAGCATCTCACTGAACTAGTAATCACTATACCTGGAAATGCGTGCTCATCTCTGCTTTACATCTTTAGTCATTTAAAATAATTAATCATCTCACTTTGTTCATGTCAAGTATTGTTTCATTTTCTTATTTTTATCACTTCTGAAAGCTATGAAGAAAACCTCCTGCCTGAGGAGGTAAAATAAACCAAAACTGGCATTCAGAACTGGAATTCTACTTCTGTTAGAAGGGGCAGAGCCTGTGATATCAGGGATATCACACAAGTTTATCTTGAAGATCAATTTGGCCCACAGAAAGGGAATATGTAACTTTAAAAATATTTTTACCTTTAAAAAAAGTCCACTAATCTAGGGAAAATATTTTTGTTAACATTTACAAATGCAGTTTGCTTGCATTTACATTTTACTTGTAATGAATCACTAAAAGGATTAGGAAGGCAGTCAATCAACTAAGAGGAAAAGCAAAGTTTATGCAGACTATTTTTAGATTTGCAAGCCCCATCACGAGGAGGCTCCCGGCACTCGGAACAGCCAGAAAGTGCCGTGGTTTTGCAAATAAGCCATGGTCTAGATATATTTTCAGGATGACTATTTCTCTCCAGCTTTGTAGAGAAAATCAATATCTTGTTTTCAGATGTGTAAATGTAGTCGTCTCTCTAAAGTGCCCCGGTCAGTTTACCACACGTTCAGCAGCTGCTTCTTTCCAGGCTATCCCACGATTCCCAGCCTATGAGGATTGACAAGGCAATGATAAACTAATGTGCCCCCTCAGCTCTGTGCGCAGCCCATTGTTCCGGCAGCTGAGACCCTCTGCTTCTATTTGCTTTCTCCCACATACATTATTCAACAGCCCAGGAAAAGGCCAAGAACCTCTTTCATTCAGGAATTCTGTATTAAAATAATCAATTTCAAACTGAAGCGGGGAAAGGAGGCTTGCTACAGGCGAGGCCTATTAATAAGCCACCAGTCTCTGCCATTTGCATTGAAATCATGCTATCATGAGGTAATATATTATTATATTTCTTATCCATAAAAGGAAGAAGAAACCTAAGAATACTTTCCCCTCTTTCTCAGCAAAAACATTAATTATAGCAATACCTTCCTGATGTCATATTTTGGCACTAATTCCAATGTAAGCACCTCATTTATGAGAGTATATATAGTAGACTACATAGATTACAACTTGATTTAGAAAGTCTTAGGGAGGGAAGAAGATTTATAGTTCCACAACAGACAGACAAGCTGGATGTTACAAGTAACTTACAACACTTTTTCTGAATGTTTCAAGAGGATCCAAAATCCATTATTCTATGCAAATGTTTTCCTGGCATTAGAACATATTCAGTTGTGCCAAAAAGATGCCCAACACTGTTAAGTCATAAACCGCATGACATTCAAGTGCAGTATTTCTCCCTGCAGCGCTACCAGAAAGGGAATGCAGGAATAAAGGCAGGACAAGTCATTACTGTTGCACATCATGATTTTTTTCTATGGCACATTTACAGAAAATAAGGCCACCACCTTCAGAAAAAGTGAGAAGTGTCACTTCTACAGCCAAAGAGCAGAATCCTGCAAAAAATCCTGCACAGAGGCATTGATTTTTATGGTATTAATTGGGTCTATTTATCAGCGCCAGTTCTGCTCACTCAGCAATTAAACTATCCTACTGCACTGTTGAGTTTTCAACCTAAATTTTCCTCTCACTTTTCTGGAATCATACACATTTATGACAGCAGCATTTTTAATTTGTCCACTCTTGACATCTTGCAGCTCAATAATATAAAAGAAATACTGATGTCAACAGTAAGAAAGGATGGAAAAACTGAGGCCCGTGGCCATGGGAGTTCGTGGGAGGCAACTTACTGCCTTCAAATGGTATTGACCATTGTCCCCTTCTGTACTCATGTTTTCCCTTCTTTTCTACTTGAGATATTGTGATAGATCCTTGTTATGAATGTTCCACCCACTACTTGACATTTCTGCTAACCAAGTATTGTCAGTATTGTTTAAAAATGATTGAAACCTGGTAAGACTTCGGTGAGGTAAACATTATATCTACTTTACCAGCAGCGTCATCAGCCTAGTAAGCACAGGGGTGGTGAGTGACTAACTAAAGCCCGTTGTGGACAAGCTCTGCTCAACTTTATTAACGGGGAAAAGTTGCACTAACAGCCCTGTAGTTTCTGCCCAATATCTTGACTGTGAAGTCAAACAAAGTGTAAAACTTTAGATGCTGCTTTCAAAAGTCTGAACTTGCATTTCAGCAAAATAAAGGAATTTACCCCATTCTGATAGCAGACAGAGGATTTTTTACCAGTCTCTTCTGATGTTGGCACTGAATCTACACATTTAGAGATTGCTATTCTGACAGGAAAATCCAACAAGTGTTTGATGTTGGAAACACAATTTAAAGTGAAAAAGGCTAAATGTACTGGGAGTTGTGCTCATGAGTCACTTCCGAAGCTCAAAATGCCTAGTGAGTGAATAAAACATTACAGAAAATGCCAAGTACAGCATGAAGCATCCAGCTTCAACAAGCAGACAATTTTTTGCCAGCCGATGGGCAGTGCCATGTAACTATTCAAACTTTTGGTTTGTACTCTGGAGAGTTTCATTTCATGACTCTGCAAGAGATGTGCATGAGAGTCACCTAGAGATGAGCCAGTAAAGCACTTCATTGTGTCTAGATTTTCCATGGTCTGAACGTACCAAACCCACATATTTTCACTGTGCAAAATAAACCAATCCCTCCTGCTTAGCATTCTCAGTTTTGAGGATAGGAAATCATTAATACGACAGCAGCGGTTAGCTGCTACCTGCTTGGTGGAGAGTAAGAGAGAAGAACTTTAGATCTTACACCTTTGCACAAACTATTCACTTAGCAGAGCTGAGAGCAATCGGTAAGGAGGGAGAAGAACCAAGGCAGAGCAAGGTAAAGGATACTCCCTTCCCCTACCGAGCCATGGTTTCAACTGTAAGGAAACTTGGGCGCACAAGCACGAAGACTTGTGGCAGGCTGACTGAGTCTGTGCAGCTGAAGCCTGCGCCTGCTACAGGGAGACTGCTATGCTGCCAGGTCTAGTAATGCAGACATAGTCTAGAAAACTTGTACAGTGTGCCTTTACCTGTACCACTCAAGACATTCATTTTTTCAAAGTCTGCCTTTAAAAGAAGGCTAATATTAAATTTTACGAGGGCTTTTCTCTGTCAATACTCCTTAAGATTTACAAATATCTCATTTTTACTTTAAAAGAGCTTCAAATCCTGGAAATGTCATACTTCTTTACAAAGCTCTACTTCTGAACCTAGTTAACCACCACCATTAAATCTCTAAAATTAATACAGATTATCTAAAATATAGAAGCAACCCCAAGAAGTTTCTAACATAAACTAATTACATTTCCACAGCAAAGGTGGTCCACAGACCTGTATGTAGTTTCTAACAATAGCTGGTATGCAATTCTGCCATACAGAATTTCCTCTCTAGAAAGCTTCCAATTTAAAACTACCATGGTAACAATATAACTGGGGGTAGGAAAAACATTAGGAAGTTAGATTGTCTTCCTTGCACAACTAACTCAGGGTTTAAAAGAGTGAGAGATCTCACAATGTGCCAAAATCTTGTGGCCACTGTACAACAAACTCTACTTTTTATTTTCTTCTAATGGAGCTATTCAAAAATGCATATTGATACAAAAAAGAATAGAGTTCAAGACTCTATGCAGGCAAACTATACAGTTCTTTTTCATAGATATGTTTACCTTTCGTAAGTGTCTCACTAAGCTAATGCTTTAGTAACTGTGGGCAGCTTCAGTTACTCATTATTAGATCTTTGATGTAATTCTTCTCCAGTATTCAGCATGCGAATTTATTCTTCAATTTGCACTCAGTGCTTGCAGTAAGCCCAGCATGTACAAAGACAAAATGCTGCCAACATTTATCTGCTCCTTTACACATGCCTGGAGCAGAGCAAAGGGAAAGTGGCAAGCATTTATATTCCTGAACTCAAAACAAGCTACATTCACTTGAGACAGTGCAGGATAAAAGACAGAGTAGCAGAGATGAAAAAGTAAACACGAAGTGAGAGAGTAAGGAAAGGATAAGAATAAGAGACAAAAAAAGAGAAAAAAATCCCAAAACAATTCAAAAGAGAAAGAAAGATAAAATAGAATGCATGGTCAAAGAGAGAAAGAAATCAAAATCTTAAAAATAAACTCGGACCTGTAACATACTGAGTTCTCCCAGGAACAGCAGAGCTCCCCACCGCTACTAATAGGAGCCCAGTGGTAGCAAAAAGGCAGGTCTGACCACTGCCAACCTGGGTGTCTGCAAACACCACCAGTAACAGCACGCAACGGCAGTAGTTCACACTGAGTCCAATGCAAGTCTCAGCTCCGTTCTGAACATATAAGCAGGGAGTAAGAAAGAAACGATTGTCTGCCAAATGGGCATGCACAAAATTACACAGAGAAAGAAATTTGATTCTCAAACCTCTGAAAACTCACCAAATTGTGCAGAAAATGTCCAGGTATCTCTGCAGTATAATGTAAAACATTCTGGTCAAGTTAGGAGGGAGAATATCACAGAATGAGTAATTTGAAGGATAAGCCATATGGGTCCTGTGTAACTATGGCTAGTTCAAAGCACACTTTTTCCTCAGAAATTGATACCTCTATACTAAAAATCCTAATGGAGATGTACAGGTTGCTTTTGTTTTTCTAGAAAATTGTTGAAACGTTATTTTTATAAGGTGAGAGCAAATATGTATTTTTAGAAAATCTCACCAATTCCAAATTCCAAGATTTTTACTTTTTGTTATGCGTGGTGACAAAGGTTTCGGACTCTCAGAATTTTTCCACTAGCAGAAATTTCATTTTTATTCCTATTCTATTTCCTCCTTCCTTCCTTAACAAACAGATTTTTTAAGAAAGGAAGAAATAAAGATATAAATCCCATGCACTGCGCTTGAAGATGAGTTGAATCGCTAAGTACATCTTACAGACCAACCCCATAAGATGCCAAATCCTGCTAAAGTCATCCAGCAGCACTGGGACTGGATGGTGCGCAGCACTTTATTAGGAAGATCCTTCCCGGTATTGAAATGAGCTGCATTGTAATATTACATACTTGCTACTAGAACTGATCCAGAGAAGGGCTAAGTGTTCTCAACTCTGATTACCTCTCATTGGGAATTGAGAGCACTTGGCAAGATCCAGCCTTAAAGCTGTCTGGCACATTATCCTATTTCATAGTGTGATTTATTTTAAATGAAAGCATATGGATAGCAAGTGCCAAAGGTGCAATAGTGCTAATGTTAGGTGATGCACCCATCATACACGAGAAGAAATGTGGTCTCTCCAAGCAGAAGATAGCGATACCTATGCTTCTGTCAATAAGATCCCAGAGACATTCCCGATGAGCACATTTATGAGCTCCTATTATCATTAGTGGGAGGGGGATGGGGGACGTCCATGTCTCTACGTGTTTTCTGTGCTAATCTGAGAGCTGGACCAAATCCCAGTACTTGGGTCACTTGTACACAGAGTTCTCATTGTGAATCAGGGGTAAAATGGCAGCCTCTCAGTTGTGCTTTGAAACTATGCATTTTTTAAAACTTGTGTATGCATAAGCCTCTTATTTAATGAATGACTCCCTTTGTATTTACATGTTCCACCATCCACAGAACAAATAGGGTTTAGTCATTTGAGAATGAAAACTTCTAGTCCTCAAGGGAGAGAAGGGAAAGGGAAAAAATAGATGCAGCTATTTTATGGAAGTGGTAAAAAATCAATTAGCTTCTTAGTTTTAGATCTTACCTGATCTTCAAGGCATTCTGTGGACACAAATGTATTCTTTCTTAAGTTACATACTCCACAGCTTCGATCAGAAAAAAAAAATCTGATATAAATGTAACTGAAACATATTGGTTTCAATGCAGATGAATTCAGATCAAAATGGTCAGAAAAGTTATTTTAGGCTGCTCTGGATCATTATCCTAAATTAGAAGGGTCTTACCACACCTGAAGGCTTCTTAATCTTACGCCTTTTTTATTCCTCCCTTTAAATTTGGCTGATAAATGAAATATGTGAAATAATAAATAAATTAAAAATATATGGCAGAAATAATTTCAAAGGATTTAGCAGCCAAGATAGGAATGTACTGAAAGCAGCATTTTAAGTTGTCTTGATTTCCAAAAGGAAATAGTTATAAATTAGTTCTAGGGCACTCTGACTCATTTATAAGAGTGGTTCAAGAAACTCTTCAATATTAATTAGTAGCCTGTGAATTCAGCTTATGCAATTATGATGAGACAGTTCTTTGGGTATGAAAGAGCTAACTTATCATATTTTTGAATTCACCATCTATAAGCTTGAATATTTTTGTATTTCCATATTTCTCAAGTAGCACTTAATTTAATCTTATCCCCATTTCTTTCAATAAACCATTGTTGCATCTCTTAAGCAGCACAGCTTCCTCCTCTAACTCATCTCCCCGTGAAATTGGTTTAATGAAGCAGAAAGGTATGAAGCATTAACAACACTGGAATTCATGTGGTAGCACTTCATTTTTCAGAGGCACTCACATTTCCTACCTAATTTATAAAATCAGCACACAAATGATTTTTATCACAGCCATTACATCAGTATAAATTACTGCCTTTTCTATAATACGGCAGTTAGTCAAACTGTTGAAATTATATCTATTAGTCATAGAGAGGAGGAGGGAAAAAGAAAAACCTGTAGGAAAGATTTACTGTAAAATAAGGACTGATAGGAGCCTTATTGAAACACTAATATTAATTTACCAAATGAGCCCAAAGTGCAGATATTTTGCAAAGGAAAATTAAAAACACACAAAGTAAAGCAAATGGGTCAATTTGTAAGGAACCAAAACGGAAACTCAGCAAACAAACTATGCTGTATCAGAGGCAGTCAGAAATGCAATTAGGACTAAGTTCCTCACATCCAAGAAGGCAAGACATGCCTCACTTCCAGTCATAGCCCCACATTCCTTCTGAACTTTCCCATTCACCTCATTGCTCTAGCACTGGTGTGCTACTTTTGTGCATGGCAGCTCCTCCAAAATCATCGTTATCCTCCTAACTTCTTCCATGTGCACCGTTATCTACTTGCATCCTGGCTGTTCCTTTCCAGGCTAGTGGGAATCAGCCCCTACCACCCATGTTGTCACACGGCAAAAATATAATGATGCTTGCTGGGAAAATCTTTTAGTGTTCTCTGCTTTCCCAGTGAGTACAAACTGCTTTTCCAGGACCTACATCTCAATTTGCAAAGTTTAGCCCGTAAGAAAATTACTGCTCATTCTGCAGATGCAACACATACTTGAAAATACTTTGGTCTTGTATGGCTCTGTAAACACCACCTGTTTCTGCTAGATCTGCTGGTCTCACAAGTGTGTCCTGGGCCTCCTTTCCTGTTTGCTATTCTTCAGGCGTGACTCCTTCCAGAATTGTTCTGTAAATTCACTGTTACCTGCTTTATCAGATCTCTCCTCCAGATCTGCCTATGTGAAATAGCCGTCTGATAGAGGGCAGAGAAAAGGTAAGCAGGAAATACTCTTTCAGAATCATGAAGGCTCCAGAAAATCTGCTCTTCCTATAACTTTTATTCTCATTCTCCTTTTTCCAATTATTTCCCCTTGATGTAATTCCTCCCTCAGATCGGACGGGAAACGCTCGGAGGCAGGGACCACGCCTTCTGATTTGTCCTCTCACAGCAGCAAACATAATAGGACACAAGGCTTCACGGACACTGCTTGATGTCATTGTCGTTAGGGGCACTAAGTATTGAAATCAGGTTAAAAAAAAAATCTGAGCTGATTAGGTTGTCAGTGCAACAGCATAAAACACGCAAGGTGCACACAGTTCAAGCTGACTTTCCCAGGTGTGTTTTGCCTTGTATTTTGATCTCCTTCTGCTTACAGTTTTCATTAACTAGCCTTTCCCTCTGCATAACATCAGGGACTTTTTGCCTGGCTTTCTCTGTTTCCAGCGGATGTAATACTGGTGTAGAAGTGTCTACTGATGGCACCTTGTGGCTAAACCAGAGAAATGCTTGGGAATAGGAACAAGCATGAAGTAAGCCAGGAAAATATCAAGAAAAGGCTAAAATATGAAGATCGTATCCCTCCTCCCATAGCGACTGCTGCAAAAAATGGTGCAACACTGTAAAGCTTTGCAGACATCTCCTTGGCAAGCACAAACCCTACCTGCCTGCCGAGGGCACCGAGAGCTGCTCCCCCCGCACTCCCCAGTCCCCCGCAGAGGCCAGGGGTGCAAGCAGGGGACTTGGCCTAAAACCTCAGCCCAGCAGGAGGTGGGGGAAGGGAGAAGGGGCCTGAGGTTTGCACCAGGCGAAGTGAACCAGCAAATCCAACTACTCCAGTGTGTGAGGGCGAGAAAGGACCCAGGCTTTACCTGCTTCCCAGAGCCCCTGTGAGTCTAACTCCAGCTTTGTTGGGTGCCCTTCGACTCTGCAGAAGAGAAAGTCAGCCTGAACTCAGGGATCAGTTTCTGGTCTGCACTGGTCAGTAAAAACACTGACCTCCATGGCAGCCCTTTCTGCGTCCCTTTTTAGAGGCATTGCAGTACCTGCTGCCATGGGCTGGGATGCAACCACTCTGAAAAGCTGATGGTATTGGAGAGACCCCAAATGCCTGCTGATCATTGTTTCTGGAGGCACACAGTGATGCATTTGGTCCCTGTCTTTCTAGATTCTTCCCTAAAAGCTCAAGTGTGGGTGGCAGGTCCTACGTGGGCCCAGACCTGCAAGTCAGCTGCTAGTTTGCGGTCATGGCCAGGACTCAGTGTGGTGTGACCACAGCCAGTAAGGTTGATGGGTCCTTGCTGACTAGTTCAGGCACGAGCCCTGATCAGGACAGTCATCAGCAAGGCACAGCCAAAGCTGAGCATATACCAGTGCTGGCTTTGTTAGTATTAATGCAATCATGTTCCCACACGCAGAAGTAGCTGACAGGATTCGCACAACGTGATGAGTAACAATGGTGGGATTAAGAGACAACAAAGGACACAGACGTACCCCTACAGATAAAGGATATTTGGCATCAGGCAGTATCATGTGAGAGCCATCCTAGGCAGAGAGCAACAAACCAGGAGGGTGTATTAAGGTACAGACAGATGGGATACCTAAGCCAGCCAAAGAACTCCTGAGAAATGCTGTGTCCACATGAAGAAAGCATGACATTGTCCCAACCAGTAAGCAATAACAGAGCTGGTTTAAAGCAGGGCTGCCTCTCATTTACCACGTTTTCTCAACTTTGGTTGAGTCCAATCATTTCTCTCCAACCAATCCAGGTACTTATCCTGCATGTCTTTCTAGGTCCCACTCTGTTTTATATTATTTTTAATATATCATTAGCATAATTCCCAGATGTTTTTAAGTCCTTTTAAGAGCTGGCTCCAAGTTTCTGCCCCCAACAGCTTTCAGTATAAGTAAGCAGCATACATATCACTTGGGAAGAGAAACAGGAGTCCTGTGGTTTGCCCAAGATCACCCAACAGATCAGATCTCCTGCATTCCGGCGTCGGGAACACATAATTACAGGACCTAAATACAAGTCCTCACTCTAGAGGAAAACCTCTATGATGGAAAACCAGGGAGGTTCGTTTCAAGTGTGAAGGCCTGGAAACAAATCATGCTACAGCTGGATATATGATATCCTGAGAGAGTATCAAAAAAGGTGAAATTTATCTTTGCCAGGTAGACTTACAGATTCTCAGCAGACTAAGGTCTTCAGACCTAATCAAGTGTCATGCAAGATGTCAAATAAACAGCTCTACATGCCTTATATAAACACCCAAGGCAGAAGAAATTACCTTCACTGTCCATCTGGGGGTTGGTACATCCATATTAAAAGGCAAATGAGATTCTCAACAACCAGAACAGTTTATAAGCAGCAATACAAAATAGACAGAAAACATTTTTGTGCCCGACCTCACCTGCAGCTATATCAAGACATTGTGTTTTTAACGGCCTACCACATCACTATACATAGTAATTCTCAACAGCTTTAATACGCACAGATTTTGCATACAACTATACAAAGGTGTCCTGTCAGGCAAATTTGGGGCTTTCCAATCCAGCAGAGACAGAAGAATTCTCTTTTACTGATTAAAAAAAAAAAAACTTAATGAAAAAACATGCTGTGACATGAAAAGCAAAATGATAGACTAAGAGATGAGATTCAGCAGTAGTTGGTGTAATTTTTTTTTTTTTAAAACCTTTTTTTCCTTTCCTATAAAACCACTTTCTGCCATAAAATGACTCTTGCAACTTTAGTAATACTTTTTGTCCTAACTCTATTTAATACTAAAAGGAAATTAACACCAACAGATAAAGAATAAAAGCCTCACATCAAGGAGAACTTTTACCTAGAAAAAAAAGAAGAGTGAGAGATTCAATGAAGACCACAAAAGACTTCACTATTCCATATTACCTGGAAGATGCTCAGACACCACTGTGATAAGCAGCCTTGCAAAAACTTGGGAAAGGTTGATGGCTGAAATTGAAATAATTTTTTTTTCCAAAGTAGATGTTTTACAGCTTTTTTGAAATAGTAAAGCTAAAGGCTCGTCTTTACCTTTTTGTGTAAATAACTTCCTTTGCCTGGGGTGTTCATCATCGGTTTGACCTTAAAATGCATGGCAGCGTTCTTAGCAATATTCAATCAATGGTAGGATTAAAGGTGAAATCAGTTACACAGAGGAAGCCTACTGCTGTTTCACCAGTGTGGTGGCTCTAATCTCCCTCCAAGAGACTAAAGATCATAACTGATTTACTTCTCTTCCCTGGGGAACAATTTTCTGTAGCCTGAAGCAATCAGGAAACAGACTGAATTGGCTTTAATACCCATCTGCCCTAGGGGGGAGAGACTGTGAAAAGCTACTAGGTTGTTTCTTCTTCATACTTGTAATTAAATAAACTATGACAAATTTGACAGGCAGAATTTCTAGCAGTACCAGTTGTCTTAAAACTTCCTACTCAGTGTGTAATTGATATATAGCAGCTATTCCCAAGCAGTATTGGAGAATATTTAAACATTAAAATCAGTGATCTTCACTCCATGCCATGATTTAACCTATTGGCAACATGCCTTTAATTTTCACACCTACCAAGAGACAAGAATAACTTTTTCAAGACTGTGAGACATGTATAAGTACAAATAGATGGGACTTACTTTGATTTTTTTTTTTTCCCCTTGATTGGGATCTTTCTGTTATTTCAAGAATGCTAGGCATGTAAATGAGATGGTATTGATATAATGGAGAAACAAATCTTAGAAGTGGTACCTAAAAAGTGTTTATATCAGAGAAGGACAACCTGGGACCATGAAAGCATTTTCATATAGATTAATATCAAAGCACACATTACTAACAGCTTAGTCAATAAACTTTTGTTACTACTACTTTTCAAAACAGTGCCAGAAAGAAAAAAGATGACAAGTTTTTCTGTGACAAACCTTCTGCAATTCAACACATTTCCCAGAATTGTCATAACATAAAAATAATGACGTTTTATAAATAAAACCAAGGTTTGTATTTTATAGTGTATAGAAAGCATAGGAGAGGTAACAGGGTTACTGTGAGTACAGTCATATCAAATATACTGCTCTCTACCTTTCTTATCCCTACACCCCAGCATGAGACATTTTTAAATACTCCGTGGGGAAGGCAAGTGAACTCATGATTTTTCAGTTTACTGTGTTAGAACCAGAGACATCTTTTTTCACGGGCTTAGCTGAGACAGTTTGCAGTCACAGACCATTCTGATTTTTTCA
This sequence comes from Fulmarus glacialis, assembly GCF_000690835.1. NCBI lineage: Eukaryota > Metazoa > Chordata > Aves > Procellariiformes > Procellariidae > Fulmarus > Fulmarus glacialis. Next base: position 8,722 of record NW_009196210.1, on the reverse strand, counting down.
TCATTATTTAACTACTTTTGGGCTTATTCATATATTACTGGAGGAAAGCAAAGAATTTAAGAAATGCTTTGGTTTCTCTGCCCAGACGTGTTGCCAAATGATACTGAGGCCTGACATCCTGACATTCAGAGGTGAAAGAACTGCTACTACACCTGCTAAGTGTTTTCAAAGCACAGTACCAACCCTCCAGCGGTGCAGAGGGTGGTGTAGCTTACCCCTGTTTCACAGATGGAAACATAGACATGGAAATACAACAGAGGCTTTGTCAAAAACATGCACTGATATTTCTGCCCAGCTTGAGGTAAGTCAGTGATAACCTCCCAATAAGTGTCTACAAATCTGGTTATGACACCTTTGAAAAATAACCCACATCAGCTGAGCCACGCTTCCAAAAATCAGCATTACTGAAGAGTTTGCATATGAAAACATTTTAATCCTTTGTAGGACCAATGATAAGAAGCTGAGTTATGCTTATCAATGTCAGAGGACAATACAGCAGAATTATCACTACCTCTTCGGTCCACACTGCCTGCTGCATCCAGCTACTAGGGAAATATAGAGGAGATGACTCTGGTAATCAGCTGTCTAAAGCAGATTTACAGGCTTTAGTTTTAAACAGTCACCTATTACAACAAAACTACCCAAGTCTACTCAAAGCTCTGAAATTAGGATTGCTTTCTGTGAAGATCCATGGGCTGCTACTCCTAAACACATTTTCCAAAAACTATCGGTCAATGTGCAATTACAGACTCTTAACAGCAACTTACACAACTACCTGAAAAACAGAAATTCTGTGCTGTAACATGCACCAACATGGTAGCAAGGGACAGATTCTGCAAAAGAATCTTTTGTACTTCTCTGGTGCCTGAAAAACTGTGGAGACATCTGAGGGGCACCAGTCCTGAACCTGTAATTAATTCCCAGTGCTATTATGATGAATTTTTCCCATCAAAGAAATAAAGGAGCTTAAATAAAACAAACAGCAAACAAGAATTGAATGAGAAGCTAAACACATAAAGCCACTCGTCTGAAGATTTTTACTTTGTCAAATTAATAGCAAGGAGAATTGGTGGATATATTTCCGTATCCAGCTCTGTACTTAGTTTTTATACTGTTCTTCAAAAACAAATTGTGTTTTAAAACATGGCAAGTGTTTAAATTGGGTATTGTATATTTTTTTAATTTAAAAGAACACAAATATTTAGCTACAAACACCTAAGACAGGTGAGTCCTTTTCCTAAGAGCTAAACATTTACCTGTGTGTCATTAAGAGTGATACAAAGAGCTAACAGTGACTGCTAAGAATCTACTTCATGCTGAGATTGCTGATAGAGAAAATTATGCTGCAAACAAAATCCATTCTGTCAGTTCTGTACTAAGATTTGAAGAATTCAAATATATTCCAAGACTTAAAAAAATGAGTGTTAACATTCAAAAACCAGCCATTTTTAAAAAAATCCCCATTTCCCCTATTTCTCTTCTGCACCTGCTTTTTATTGCAATAGCCACAGGCTATAATAAGGCAGCAGTGTGGCTTCAAGCCTTGATACAAAGGAAGCTCTGTCTGAGCCAGTTACTCATCCACATGACATGATAGCTCCCATTTCCTCCTCAGTCTTGCTTTCCCAGAGCAGTGACAGAAACCACATTGCAGAACTGTCAAGATCCTGAAACCTGATTGTTAAATGCCAATTACTTTGATTAGGTTTCCTAAAAAAAGGTAAAAAAAAGAGCGAGAGATGTGGACTGAAGATTTACCTGCTATGCTCCAACTTGATAAACTGGAACTCAAGCATATCTTGTCTGCTCGCAGATCCCACTCATAGATCTGCTCAAAAAACAAAATTGCACCCAGAATCAATCACTTGCTTACAATAAACTCTCCTGTTATTTGTAAAGAGCAGTTTCAAAGTCATGTTTCTCTTCAAACAAGAATTGTCTGTAAAAACGGATGTAAAGATACCTGGATTTATTCAAAATTTTCCAAGGAAAACAACAATATCATCTGGGTGAGAAATTTAAGATCAGACTGAAACTCATACAAAACAGGAGGCAGCCAAGAACAAGGCTATTGGGCCTCTGAAATTCACAGGAGTGGGGGATGCTCAGCATTTTAAAAGACCGAACACAAGTCTTTATCCTTCACCTGAAAGGATTTGCCAATTCCTCTGAAGACCAACTCCACCACAACCTGCACACAGAGCTTGGTGTTCAACCACCAGATCTATTTACTCAGTGCCTAAAATGCCAGCGTGACGGTGACAGCTAAGGGAATGAGGTCAGAGAAGTGCAACTGCTACCCTGAGGCACGACTCATCACCCACCACGACGGGTGCACAGCCCCTCTTGCCTCCCTGAGCGTAAGCAGAGAATGACATTGTGCAAGGCATAACATAACACCACGGATGGACAGATGTGGCCTCACTACTTCAGCACTCAGTCCTGCTAAGTGCTTGGCCTGTCACCTTGCTCCTTGGTTACTGGGCAGGAGGTGAGAAAGAGCATCAACATGCTTCAGCTGCGTAAGCAGAGCAGCAGCACACACATCCTGGGACCTGGCTGGGAGGCAGAGCATCGTGGCTCTGTTACCTACGGGCCTGGGGATAGCCCTGGCTGGGGGGAGAGGGGGAAGGACAGCACAGGGAAGGACTCTGGTTCTGGCCCTGTGGGGTGCACTGGGAGCAGCAAGGAAGGGAGGGTGGCATTGAGGATCTGTCCCTGCACAGCAGACCGCATTCTTCTTCTACATGCACAAGGATTAAATAATTCTGAAAAGCCTTGAGCTGGCTGTGTTTTAACTCAAAAAAAATCCGTGCTCAGCTACAACCACCCTAGATCTTGGTCTGCAATTCATAGCTATCTTGGGTGAAAGGATGCCAGTTAGCATGACATTACCATCATTAGAGCAAAATCATACTTGCCCTGCTGTGACCTCACTCTGTGGGATGTATGGGTCTGCAGACACATCCTACGTGCAGTTCTAGGCAGTTCTAGGTTTCTCCCACAATCAAATGCAAGTAACATCAATTCTTCAGCGAGGTTATGGGAAGTCATTGACTATTTGCACTCAATGACTTTGTATCTTAATGAAGATACAAAGTACATCTTCATTATAACTTCAAGCTCTGACATCTTACTACAAATATTAAAAGTTCCAGCCTAAGTTAAACCAGGGCCTGGACTGTAACCCTGCACAGGCAAAGCAGCAGGAACCAAACCCCTTTTCTATTTCAAGAGGATATTTTCCTGCAGCAGCTATAGCTGAAATTCAGGTAAGGGCCCAAGTTAGCTGTGCAGTCTGGCAAACAATTGTGACATGTATTTTCAAACAACACATTTAACTGTAACACTTATCACAATTATGCACCACAGAGAGTACAAATTATTCCATTCTTCACATCTCTGCCTCTCCTGACCCTCTATTTCTTTTTCTTCTTTTAATTGATCACCTTTACTTTCTGTGTCCCCCTGGTCCATCTCTGCAGCAGAGCTATGAATGAGCCAGAACTGCAGTTGTAAAAAGAAAGGGAACGTTTATAATTTTTATTTAGTTCTGTTATGTGGCTCATTGTTGAACACAGAAAATCATTTTCTATAAAGAAGGGTTGTGGCTCATCAGCTGAGAATAATCTAATTATTTTCCCTTCAATCACATTTAAAACAAATTATTTTTAAGAGTCCTTGCAACTACTTTATCACCCATGTAACTCCCGCTGCATATCAGGAGGTGGCAGACCAAACAGCTGGGGATTTCTGTACCCACTGTCAACCTGTTTCAGAGACAGTCTCCAGCACAGAAAAACACCAGACACCTGACTAGATGTGAGTGTCCCCTGGGAAGAAGCACGCATTAATGCTTTGTCACCAGTTGTAAAATTTCAGCAAATTCTTCAAGACAGAAAGTCTAACAACACCAACTGTACCCAGCCTGCAGGGTCAAAACTTCTCTATTGTTCTCATAGATCACCAAGGAATGACATCTGCATATCACCACCAAGATAGCTCAGTATGATTCATTCAGACTGGAAAAATCTACAGTTGATCTAATCTGATTCAGGGATCTTGTTAATGGGCTGCTTTAATGCTCCAAGACTCAACCCTTCCAAGCAGGCCCGTCAGAAATCTGGATCTGAGTCCTAACCTTGGCATCCAGTAACACTGCTGAGGAACATGACGTTGAGGGTTGTATTGATCATTCATCATTTTACCTGAACTACCGGTGTTACTGAGTAAGACAAAGACTTTTGTAGGACTTGAGCAAGGGGAAAATTATACAGAAGACGAGCATCAACAAAAGCTATAGTTCAAAGCCATTTTCCTTCTGCAAAATAAGATGTTAAAAATACTGCCACAATAACTTTTTAATAGATATTCAGCTTTTTCAGGGAGTTTTGGAGAACAAGCTTCTAAACTACAACTCTGTTCTTTGGCGGGGTGGGCAGGGAAAAGGTTAATTTTGCAATCTTTAAAATCCTGGAAACATCAAAAAGTCCCTGCATGCATATCTCTGTATTTATAATGGGTTAATGCTACAAAAACTCAGATATTTTCCCCAGTTCCCTCCACCTTTGGCAGATAAATCAGGGAGAAAAGAAAGTTGTGATGTTCTTTTGACCTTCTGCCAAAGGTAAGGACCACCTGTAGATCTAAATTTCCCTTGCAAATCTGCTGGAGCTGCAATACTGAAACTGCACTGCTGGTGCCTGCTTTATCTCTGATTAGCCATCATTTGGGACAACTGTTCAACTGATGGAGCAAATGACTGCACTGAGCTGGCATTTCCTACCTCCCCATAACACAACTATTTAGAATAATAACTCAATGCAACTGAAATGCAGTTTTATTTCTCCTCTCTCATCCAATCCCAGAAGAATAAGAAAACACTTTATACAAAGGTTTATTTTTGTCTTATTGGAGAAGGATATTAGATATTCTGATGAACAATACTAGGATTAAGGTGGTCTCAAAGAGGTGTTTGTGGCTCAGGATATACCCACAATGCTCAGAAAGGATGTTTCTCTCCAAAAGGCAGAATATTGCCCAAGAATATAGTTGTACTCTGGTGGCAGCATTTCTCAGGGTTTTCCCGAATAGCTGCCAAAACCAGACCTAATGGTCTGCTGTCTGTATTAAATATCAACTGGCATTCCCCAGTTTTCCCTAGAGATGGCTGCATTTTCTGTGGCAGACAGAGCAATCCATGAGTACTGTCTGCCAGTCTTTGCTCTCTGAGAGTGCGACACTGGGGTCAGGTTACTAGAGTGCTTACTTGTCATCTCCTCTCTCCTTCTCTTTATTTCCTTCTTTCACTTGAATATACCAGTTTAAAATGGACCTGATCCTTTGTTTACTGTAGCGTCCAACCCTCAATATGTGAGTGTGCTCAGACAAGTCTGTCTATTCTGCTGTTCCCGCTAAGGTCAGCTTTACCTTTCTGCCACAAAGTCCTCCACTTCCCTGTCCGTCCTCTTCCCATGCGGCCCCAGATAACAGACACTGGGAAAGCAGGCTGAAAGTTTAGGGTGCCTCAGATTAATTATCTGATCCTATTTTGTTGGTATAGGCAAGTTGCTCCAGTCCAGGAAGATGTGCAAAGAAGCTGTAGTGAAGTGTTCTGTTCAAAAATGAACAATTAAGCCCTACCTTGAACTCAGTGGAGCTGATTCACAGCAGAACTTCCAATAGTTGTAACAAAACTAAAATACAGTCTTAAATAGAAAGGTATCAGTAAGCATTGGAAGTGGAATCTGGAAAAAAAACCCTGTACTAATCTGCGTGACTCATTTAAGTAGTACACCAGTAAATATCAGGAATGCATGCCTTCTATTTTTTTTTTTCCCCAGAGGAAGAAATGACAAGACTTGAAATGCAGAGAGCTGTTCCGCACTTTAACTTAGTTGAGTGAACTCAGATCTACACCAGGATGATTCTTTTGATCTGCCTATCTGTCCCAATTATTTCTTATGTATATGAACACAGTACCCATCAGCCCAGAGAATTAAAGAGGCCCCTGTTGGGCTACTCACTGAAAAAAGCAGAAACTAAACCAGTGTTTCTTTCCTCAATGATTTAAAGGACAGTAATACTCAAACTGTAAGAATGAAATACATGTGACAAAAAGAGATCAAAATATGCAAAGCAATTATTCCTTCTCCCCCACACACTGTAGCCCCCTTTCCCAGGTAGTTCAAGGCATTTATATCAATATTTTGTACTGACAACATCACTCTGGTACACAGACATACCATTCAACGTCCTTCCAATTTTTGCTTTCCATCACTTATTTTCTTACTCTTACTTTACTACATTGACAGCATTCACTGACATAAATAGAACCCTCTCCAGTGGACACAGGTAGCAGCTTCATACATGCCTGGGGCAGGGAACAGCTGGCAAGGGATGATCCAAGGGGTGAAAGGACCTGGATACCACATTGCTACATGTTATATGCTTCAGTTTCCTCCCTGTACAGATGGGGTAATCACCCACCATTGTGTATATCTATGGACAAGGCTGCTATAAAATGATCAAATATTATTTAATAAAATTAGCTTCTGCCTGTGCAGGTGTTTAGTAGATACATTAATTTAGCAAACATTTCTCCTGTTGATTCTCAGCATTAGTAAGTATTTTTTCTTAAAAAAAAAAAAAAAAGTCACTTGGGAACATTAGAAATATGCAGAAGATTATTTTGTTTGCCATATTCATGGTATTAAAACCTTTTGCTTAAGACTTCCATTCATTCAGATGAAAATAAAATATTTTGGTTTTAAGACATGATATATTACACAAACTAACTATGGAAAAAGCCTGGGGAAAAAAGCACTTCTGATGCTTTGAAATCACATGAATTGTATTTTGGCTGATATGGTCTTGTCAGTCACCTTTTCTTCCAACTGTTTTATGGACAAAGTAAATCTTTTCAAACCATGAGTCCCTGCTCTGTCAGACCTAAGCCCTAATGTTTGCAAATACCCATTTGACTGACAAGCCAATGAACGACATCCTCTTTCAAAAAATGTCCTTGTACACTTAAAAAAGAGAGAGGTATGGTTTATAGATTTCTGATTTATGAATTAAATAGGACCCAGGAGCTATTTAAATAAAATCTCCATGGAAACTTGTATTTCACAAGATAAGCCTGTGAAAGAAAAGAGCAATGACAGCTTAAGAAGAGAAAATAATCTTAACAGACATAACTTCCTGTAAAAAGTCTGCAAGACAAAATGAATGAAAAATTCCACTTAGAAAGCTGAAGCAAGCAGGTATTCAGTGCAAATGTTTTGCCAGAACTGAGATATTTTAAAAATATCAGCAGCAGGTTGTAGACACAGTGGAGGAGAAAACCCCAAACCAAGCTGCAATAACTGTTTGAAAACTGGTTTTCTGAGATGGCAAGAGGTCTTTGGTATGCCACTTTGATTTTAGAAAGTCACTTGTCAGAGCTGCAGTAGCCATGCATGAACACATCTAATGTACCCAAAGATAAAAGCTGGATTTTGGGGACTGAATTACAGGTGCCCGTGCTCAGCTCACAAAAAGGAGCGCATGGACATAAACCTTGCAGATACTACTCAAACTATCCACTCACCTTGTCCTACTGCAAAAGTGAACTTCACCTGCACAGTGCCTGGGTCTGGCAAGGTACAGTCTTCACCTTGATGGATAACCAGGACACTGCCCCTTCCATGCAGAAAGCCCCTCTGCACTCTTGTTTTGAGGACACCACCTAAATGGCAAAAGACATTATCAGTCTACTAATGTTGTAAAAATAGTGTATACTGAAATGCCTTCTAAGCTTATCATTACAGATTCGCCATTTTTAGCGTTTACAACAACAATATCAACAATAACAACAACAACAATAATAACAATAATAACGATGATAATGATAATGATGATAACGGTGGCTGCCACTTCCTCTCCCTTTGGGAAAATTCACACTGTCCCCAAAATTTACTCCTTGTTGTATTCTCACCAGCAGTATCCACTATCCTGGAAGCTGCCCTTGGCTAGCTACCCACAGGCTGTGGTGGCATTTTCTGAGGTCAACGGTAGTGTTGAACAAAAAACAAAGCTCCTTATATAGAGTAAAAAGTTAACACTGAAAGAGCTTACCCCACTGCTGGTTTCCAACACAAGACAGACAAGTGTGAATGAAGAAGTAGAAGGGTGAGAATTCACAGGCATTGGGACTCAAATAGGGAGCTCAGCTCTTCAGGATATCCTCACTGCAAAATGGGTAGGAAACAACCTTAATTAAGTACAAGCCTTAATCCATAGTCCCAACTGTGTAAGCAAAATCAGTCTGTGGCATACACATGACATGAATGTTCTGCTGGGAGACACCTGACAGTAAGTAGACCGTCCTGGTTTTGGCTAGGACAGAGTTAATTTTCTTCCTAGTGGTTGGTATAGTGCTATATTTTGGATTTAGTATGAGAATAATGTTGATAACACACTGATGTTTTAGTTGTTGCTAAGTAGTGCTTACATAGTCAAGGACTTTTCAGCTTCCCATGCTCTGCCAGGTACACAAGAAGCTGGGAGGGAGCACAGCCAGGACATCTTACCCAAACTGGCCAAAGGAGTATTCCATACCATATGACGTCATGCTCAGTATATAAACGGGGGGAGTTGGCTGGGGAGCAGAGATCGCTGCTCAGGGACTGGCTGGGTGTTGGTTGGCAGGAGGTGAGCAATTGCATCGTGCATCACTTGC
>NW_009196209.1:5293-5545 GCF_000690835.1 Fulmarus glacialis | reverse complement strand
TTACATCGGCATTTTCTGTACATGACCCAGGGGTCGGGTACACATCGTGGGTGCGCGCCTGCGGGTGCTTTCCGGGGGAGCAAAGAGCTACGGGGCACAGCGGTACCCTACCTTAATCCCAGGCACAGCCGCCTTCTCAACCAGGAGGGTGACGAGGATGAAGCCTCGCAGGCTCTCTCCCCCGGGCAGCGAGATGATGGTGTCCAGGTTCCTACAAGGGTGGCCGGCGGGGGCGCCCCGCGCGCGGGGGGG
>NW_009196209.1:4944-5164 GCF_000690835.1 Fulmarus glacialis | reverse complement strand
GTTTTGGGGGATCCGCGACCCTCCCCGTGCACTCGCTGGGCTAAAAGTCTGGCCATGACAGCCAGGCTCTGCGTGGACTAGAGCAGCCCACGGTTCAGCCGCGGTCACGGCACTTGCTATTGTTGCAGTGGCATTTGCGTGCCAAAGACTGAGCTGGTTTTGTTGTGCTCATATATCAAGAGATCGGTTCAACCTAAGCAGAGCCCTGCAGTGTTGGAGT
>NW_009196209.1:4645-4886 GCF_000690835.1 Fulmarus glacialis | reverse complement strand
AATACTTACTCAATTTCCAGAGGCCTGAAGGCATTTCGGTTATTGCCAACAGATGCACAAGAAAAGGAGAGAGAAAGAGAGACATTATAAATCGTTCAGCCACGGACTGTGCTCTGTGGGAGACAAATGAGCTCGCTGCCCTGCGGGAAGCGCCGTCCCCCGGGGGGGATGCTCCCACAGACACCCGGTTCCCCACCGGGCGCCCACGGCTGCAGCGCTGGCAGCCCCAGAGAGCGCCGCC
>NW_009196209.1:4318-4593 GCF_000690835.1 Fulmarus glacialis | reverse complement strand
ACAGGTCCCCAGTGATGGGTTTTCAATGGGTTTTGGCAGAACAGAAATGGTTTGGGAACCGTTCGTCCCCGTTGTGCTGGATGGGACCTGCTGGGGCTCATCACTGTTGCCCCGACCGCGGGAAGAGCCATGCTCGCTCTGCCGGCATTTGCCCATTTACCCGTTGGGGTTCTTCCTCCTCCAGTTGGCCAACACAAAGTCCGCATGGCTGAGGATGGGCGGGAGGCCGAGGGCCTGCGAGACCTCCCAGAAGGGGACAGCGAGATTTCGGGGCA
>NW_009196209.1:0-4239 GCF_000690835.1 Fulmarus glacialis | reverse complement strand
GCACAGGAGAAGACTGGGACACTGTCAGGCTGGTGAAAGGTGCCCGGGCCAGGCAGGAGGGGTCACGCTCCTGCTGCAGCCTCAGGAAGGGGGCTTCCCTCCCATGGGATGAGTGCCAGGGGAGCAGCATCAGCCCCCAGATCACAAGGAGCAGGTGAACTTGCTCCATGTTGCTCTTACCTTCACAGTGCCCTCCTCGCCCTCCTGCCAGACGTAGCCCATCGTGATGAAGCTGAGCACCAGATGCGCCAAGTGCAGCTCCTCGTGCCCCCGGAGGTGCCGGGCGCTCAGCTGCGGCATCTGCCAGGGAGACCCTTGGGAGCAAGGCGCCCTGCAGGCCATGCCACGGGCCCCCTTTGGCTGCCCCGCCAGCCGGGGAGAGACCCTCCTAGTGCCTCTCCCTGCCTTCGCTGTCTCCCTGCGAGCCTCCGTTCCCTCCCACCCCTGCGGGATTTGCTACTGATTCGCTGTTGCTGGTTTGTGAGCATTGACAGAACTGCAGGATTTTACCCAGAAAGGTGTCCCTCTCCCTTGCACTGGGAGGGACACGAGAGCGGCTGACTCTGCGTGCCGGAGGGGTCTGGCCGGGCTGGGGGGCTCCCGGAGTGCCTGGGCTCCTCGGTGTGGAGCGTGGCCGGGGTGAGGCACGGCTCTCGTGACATCTAGAGGGTTTCCCCTGCCACCGCACGCAGCTCCAGCCCTTGCTGCCTTGCCTGGCTGGTGCGACTTAGGATCTGCTGTAGGAGTTATTTCTGTACCAACATTAAGGCTTTGCTTTTGCACGGTATTAGTCCTGTCTGTGTGAGTCCTTGCTGAGGACACGGCTTTGCTGTTGGTTTGCTTTTCCATGTGTTCAGCAGATGCTGCTGTGTCAGACCAAGGTTTGAGAGTGCTCAAACCAGGAGAGAGAACGCAGGTACCTGGTAAACTTGTGAGCGGAGCCGATGGCTCGTGATCAGCTGAGGCAGGTCGTGGGCAATCTCCATCCAGGGACCGTAGGGCGCCGGCAGCTCTGTCTTGGTAGAGAGAGGCGAGAAGGAGGGCTGTTAATGCAGAGACTGGCAGCACACGGTGTTGCAAGGCTGTGTCTCTTCTCTCCCTCCGGTTCCTGAGCAGCTCAGGACTGAAGCAGGAGAAGATGCGTCCAGGGGTTAAATCTGGGATCAGCAGAGCTGGCCATGGAGCTGTGCAAGAAGCAGGGACAGGCTCAGGGGAGAGTGCAGCCCCCTCCCCTAAAGAGGAGGTTTCAGGCTGTTCTGTTTTCAGGGGGACATGCTGCTGCCGCTGTCCTTCGCGAAACAGCAAGAGGTTGTGAGGAAGGGGACCCGGAGCAGCCCAGTGTGGGCAGGTGGCAGCTGAAGGGGGACAGGTCACAGCAAACGTGGCACTGCCAGCGCCAAGCCTGGGAAGAAGTCACAGGGCTTAGAGGTGATGAGTCGGTTGAGAGAGCCAGGCTGGCTGCCCCGGACCCTGGGCTTTGGCGGGGGCGGAGGGGAGCACGTCCCCTGCGCACCCAAGCGTTGGGTGCAGCGGGACAGCCAAAGTGGTCCTGCACCGATGCAGTCTGGGGACCAGCATGGCCCTCAGGGAGTTGCTGCAAAGGCGGATGGAGCCTGTCTGTCCGGAGGGTGACCCTGTGCTGGGACAGGAGCAGGAGGGAACAGAGGGCTTGGAGATAAGCCCAGCCCCAGGTAAACTCTCCAGAGTTGAGGCCGGCTGAGAGGCAACACCCAAACTCTCCTGCTCCGGACCCCGCTCAGGCTGTAACGCAGAAGAGCCGTACGGTCTGGAGAAAAGGGAATCGGGGGAGCGATGGCAGCTGGGGGATGCACAGCGGGGCTGGAGCGGGACTGTGACTTGCTGCTGGGGCTGGGCAGCCCCGGGGAGGGCTGTGCCAGACATTGCCTGGCCGGGGAGGACTGGGGGTCCTTCGCCGTCCTGCTCCGTCACGGTTGCAAAGGTTTTCCTGGGGTTCTGGCAGGGCTGCGCTTGCGCCTGCAGGGAAGGGAGGGGAGGGGATGCCGCCAGCCCCGGCTCCCACCATCCATCCAGCCTTGCACATCGCGCTAAAGGTTTGTGTCTCATTCCCCCTCTTGTAATACCAGCCTGTGTAATTGTGAATTAATGGATGATAAACAAGTATCTGCCTGTCCCTGAGCACTCCCACTGTGAAGTGAGCCCAGTGATAAATGGCACCACTTTCAGCACGGGAGATCTGCAGTCTGACTGCTCTCCTCATACTCCCTGAAATCCTGTAAAGCCAAGGCCAATGTGTGAATTGCAAAGCTCCATCTCCTCTCCCCTGTGCCACTTGCTACAGCCAGTTTAATAATTTTTAAAGCGAGGGGTTTGTCCTATGAAACTGTCTAAGCCAAAACAGCATATGCCTTCCTCATGGCTTTTTATAAACTGTTATAGAGTAGCGTTAAATTGAAACCCAACCAGAAAGACCCCCACCAACCCCTCTATTTTTCTGTTCTGTCTCTTGTAGCATGCAGATGCGGGGGCACAGCCGTCTCCTACCAGAGGATCGGGAAGAAGGAAGCCGTACTCCTCGGAGAGCTGAAACCTGGTCAGCGCCAGAGGCAGCGGGGTCTCCTCCGTGCCATCGCCGGCCTCCATCACCGCAAGGTTGGGACGTGCTCTGCCTCGGCAGAGATGCACCGGCTCCCCGCTCCTGGTATGTGCTGAGCCAGCGCCGCACGCCCCGGCTGCAGGAGTGTACCTTGTCCCGGGGGGAGCCAGGGCCCGGCCGCCCAATGGCCGGAGGGTCCGAGCAAACGCGGTTAAAGGTTGCCGATAAGGCGTCACAGAGCAAACACTGAGCTCCATCCACCTATGGGGAAGGCTCAGGGAAGCTCCCTCACTGTGGGGAGGGGCTGTGAGCTGCCTCCCCCCGGGACCTCCCCTCGGAGCTGCAGGGATGCTCCAGGCTCCCAAGGGAGGCTGCATGGAAGCGGCCCAGGGTGCTTTAGGCTGGCAGCAGCGCAGGGACGCTGTCTCTGCAGCTGGGTTTCTCCAGGATGCTGGCAGTGCCAAACTCACGTCCTGTGTGCTGTGCTTGGTCCGCAGGAGCTGTGCAAGAACCAGGGACTGTCCACATCCACGCTGGAGGCTGCAGAGCCCGAGCACACCATGAGTGCAGCACAGACCCCACACTGCGGCACGGACGTGCAGCCACAGATGTGTGTTGGTGGCTCCAGGAACTGCCCGCAGCTCCCGTCAGCTGTGTGACACCCCCCAGGTGTCAGGGGACCTTTGTCCCCGCAGGAGCGGTATACGAGGCACGCACTGTATCCTCAGCCCTGTGCTTCCATGAAGTGCTACTGATGTATGCACTAACAAGATGCCCAGCACAGCCAAAATAAATTAATGGGAGCCACATCCAAAGCAGCTGCCCCAGAAGTAAGCGCTGCGTGGCAGGGAGTGAATCTCCCTAATCCACCTTTCGTGTCACTTAAGGGTTTATCTGCATTTCCAGCGAACTGTCTAATGACTGAACGTGAGCTGATGTTGCCATTAAATTCCCAGTGCCAAACAAAGTGCAAGACTGTAATGACGGTTTTAATTGGCAGTAGTGAATGGTGTGCTGTTAGCGTGCCTGCACCGGAGCACCAGCCATGCCCTCTGCGCGGCTGCATGCACCCACCCCCGGGGAGGCAGAGTGGACAGTGATGCACAAAGGGTAATTAGACCTCCTTGCAACGAGGGTCTGCAGGCTTCTGACCTAATTGCAATGCACAGGAGCAAAACTCCCCACCCGTTGGATGGTTAATGCTGGCGAGGCTCATGCCGCTGTCTGGCTGGAGATGAACGAAATGAGGCTGAAAGAGACCTCATGGCAGAGGCTGCTGTTTCCCCGCGTTTCAGTGCAGTGCTGCCTTTGTCCCCCCAGCAGATCGGTCCCCTCCCTGCGGCGGGTGCTGCTGCCATTGCAGCATGGGAAAGCGCAGGACTGCAGCGACGCGGTGCCAGTGCTGGTGCCGTTTGCTCTCTGCACCTCAGGGACCAAGGGGCCCCAAGGTGGGGGTACAACTGTGCAAGTCTTTCTCGAGGGAAGGCTGGAGGGGTTTTGTGTGCCTGGGTTTGCCACTGCTCGGCAGGGCACCCCGAGCCCACCCAAGTGTGAGGGTGAGTGCTGCGGTTTGCCTGTCCAGGGGACGTGGGCTGCAGCCAGAGCGGGGAGGGGGCCGCCCGGCACAGGGGGGTTTCCTGGCGCGACGCCTGCCCTGATGAGTC
>NW_009196208.1:59066-59387 GCF_000690835.1 Fulmarus glacialis | reverse complement strand
CCCGGCTGCCCTGCGCCTGGCTGGGGGGGGGACGGACCCTGGCTGCCAGCCCTCTTCAGAAATGCAGTGAAATGTAAAAATATATGTATTTGGTGCACCTATTGGGCAAGGAGAAGGATTCCAAGTTAGCCAATATCTCATTCAAATATTGCTGCTTTTAAAATTTGTGTGAAGAGGGTATGCCAATGCCAGCTTCGAAGATACAGATAAAAAAAAGAAAAAAAAAGAACAGGTATGCAAGGAAAAAAAATCTTCAAAATGCTTGGGAAAAATAAGAGACTTAAAATGATACAGAAATCTAAAAAAAGCACAACAGCAATG
>NW_009196208.1:47620-58983 GCF_000690835.1 Fulmarus glacialis | reverse complement strand
GCAAACAAAGGAAAGAATCTTAAATCATGTCCTTTTTATGTTGTTTTTATTATTATATATACAAAAAGATCCAAGCGCATTCATAGATTAAATTGCTGAACAATAATTAAAAAAAAAACCACAAAAAAACCAAAATCCAAAACGAAACAGAAGCATATACATTCATGTCTTCTCAGTAAAATTACGTTAACCACAGAGGCAATCAAGTAAGCGTGTCGCCCAGGACCCGTATTCCCCAAACCAAAGGCAATATAGACATGAACTTCTCAATATCTTCTCAAAAGGCAATCTATATTTATGTGTATATATTTTTATATATATATATATGTATGTCAACTCACACCCACTGACCAAGGAGGGTAGAAGTCTTGCTACCTTATGGTGCCCCAGAAGGACGTTTGCAGTGTCAAAGAACAGTATTTTGGGCCACTTTAATGATTTCTTCTCCTCCCTTCTAAACCCCCCTCCCCCCCCCAAAAAAACCTTCACAGTATACACCGTCAGACTCAAAAGATTGCAGTCGTCGGGTTCATTTCTGTATTCCTTTCTCAAGGAACAATCCCGCTGACACAAATGGGAATTTTGCCTAATCAAGAGGTACCTGAAGGAGGCATCCTTCCTGTTCCTTTTTAGACAATGTCAGAAGAGGGATGAAGGGCTATGAAGAGCTGTGTGAGGCTGGAGAGAAGAACATTTTCAGTCAGTTGTGAGCATCTTTTCTCTCTTGCAAAAGGAGCAATTCAGTATTTTTCAAAATACAGCAGTTGATGTCCAAAGTGCAAAGTTTCTGCTCTTTTGGCTCTATTTGGTGTCAGTTACAGTTCAGGCACATTGCAGAACATTTTAGGAGGCACTTAGCTCTTGAGGATCAGGTTCAAGATAAAACAGAGTGAAAATCTGCATTAAAGCTAGGAGAAGTAAAGGTTTTTATTGTAAAAATACTTGCATGTTAAAAAAAACATAAAAAAAGGAGAGAGATTTCAGCATAACCTCCAAAAAAGTTTCTCCCACAGCAAAATGCTGAGAACGGTTTTGGTAGTTAGAAAGCTGGAATGCTCTGAAAGTGGATGGTGAAGGGACTTGAACAGCAAGGTGAAACCGTGCACTGCTAAATTAATACGCAGGTTTGCAAAACTTTGGTAAACTAACTGAATTTCTGCCTGACGGATGTGGGAAGGAAGAGCCACCATTCTTTCTTTGGAGGTCCTGGCGCAAGCAGGCATTTTGGAGCACGTGCTAGACCTGACACAGGCGCTCAGAGCGCCGGACTCACACAGGAACATATTCAGTGGGATTCTTTCTTTCAGCACACGTGAGGTGATTTAAAGTAGCAAGCCCATCTCAGTGCATATACACACCCAGCAGGCAGGCTGGTAGTGCAGGATAGCTTCCAGGCAAATTGATGGGAAGGTTTGGATGGATTAGGTATCACTAAGGCTGGCCTTGTGGGCAGAAAATGTGCAGATCAATTAAAACCAACACTGTGAAATGCCACAAAACACTTCAGATGGCTTTTGAAAGGTAGTACTAGGTCCACTCACATTTATCCTGCTCCCATAACTGATGATACTTTAGCAGAAGATAGGACATACAAATATCTCACAGTTGATTTTGTGGTTATCCAGCCTCTATCGTGAAGAAATTTGTGGCGATTAGTGGTGGAAAATTGTTTCTTAATCATGTCATACACGAAGAAAAAAGACAGATTTTATTGGGTCTTGTCTTTTACTTAGGCACAGGAGCTCAGAAATCAGTAAACTCAAGGCAGACCTAGCATGTGGTGTCTGAACCAACTATCCACGATGTCGAAGACAGCCTCCTACTCAGCGTTGGATGGAGTCGCAGCACAGCAAAAGGACACCGTATAGCTTTGTCTCGCTTGTGAAGGGAAACTTGTCTGGCTCTGTCAGGTGTTTTTTGGCTCTTCATTGTCAATGAGGGCTAAAGGTAGGTAAAAAGCTGTAAATACTACAGGAAAAACTTTGCCTTTGTCTGTCCCCAGTACATATTCTGTAGCAGTTGTCTTTCCAAGCACACAGGCAGTTGTTGACATGTGAGAATAATTAGAACATGAGACAGTATATGCAACAAGCTGGAGAAGGATGTTTCAGAGAGGAGTCCCAAACACAGGAGTGTACAATCAACCTGCTGTAACTTATTTCCAGGGTATTTGGTATATCTCCCATTCTCCAGCTTCGCTTTCCTTTTTTCTTCTTCTTTCTCTTTGCCCGCTTGAAAGAAGTATGTTTCTGACATCTGGCCATAGGGACAGGTTTTCAGCTGGTTTCTGCTGGCACAGAATCACTCCAGTCTGTGGTTGAATTCTCATATATCCAGCTGAAAATCTGGTTAATAATCCACACCGTCGCCGTAAGGAAGATAAACTCATTGTCCATGCACTATATAAAGCTAAATTCTTTTCTGAGGGGGATGGTGCTTCTGCGTACAGCCTACAGTGAATTGGTGAAAATTACTTGTTGATACCAATCACATACAAGCAGCAGCATTATTACTGTAGTAGGTCAAAGTGAGAAAACCTGTTTTCTTAAATGAGCTGCCCCCCATTGTCCTGAGAAATTAATAACTTCAAGAAATGAAAATATAATCCACTCAGCAGCTGAAGTAGTCACAAACATTGTTAGTTCTAGCTTTCTTTTCATTGTATGAGACATTTTGCTATATAAAATTGAAATAAACAATATGAGTCAACCTAACCTTTTCAAAGGTTAGTGTGGTTTGGTTCTGATAAACAGTTGGGTGAGTGTTGTGGTGAATTCACAGTGGCTATGCATTATGCATTAATGGTAAAATGACAAGCTATTTTTACTCATTCTTTTATAGAAATACAATAAGAGAGAAAGCAATACATTAAAAAAAAACCAAACAAACCAAAAAAACCCAGCACATTGCTTAGAAAACTAACTCCCCTCCTCAAATCCAACTTCATTTTATACTCTAACTCATATACAGTAATATTTCACATTCACTGAGAATCACACGTCTTTGGTTAAACACTGAGATCATACAACCTGAAAGTAATATTTGTTCTAAACTTATCCCTTGGTTTCATGCAGTAGGACTAATTCCAGGCTAACCCCCAATTATCAATGTTGGGTTTGCTTCAGTGCCTTCTTGAATAAACTCAGTTCCTTTAATGCTTCCATTTCTTACCAGAAAATACTGAAGTAGGATGCGCAATATAAGTATGGCTTGAGTTCAGTCACTGGAGCAAGGTATTTTGAGGATAGCCATTCAAAAAGAAATGTTTTCTGTGTCTACTCATGGATCTCACAGGTGCCTTTCTTCTGGGGATGTCTAAGGCTAAAAAACACTTTCCTGCCTTTGCAGATAGACCTTTACTCCCTCTAACCCATCCATAGGTCCGCTTGACATCGATCTGGCTGACATGGTCCTGCCAGAAAATAAACTTTCTCTTCTGTTTTCCAAACTCTCGCTGAGCAGTACCTTAGGGCGAAACACTTGCATGAATTTCTGGTAAAATTCTTTGGATGCAAAATAATAAATGAAGGGATCTATGCAGTTGTTGAGGCAACTGAGGCACAAGGTGAGCTTGTAGGCAGGGTACAAACTCCTGCCATAAAATAGGCGGATGATCATATGCACAAGTAGGATAAAGTTATTGGGGGCGAAGCAAGTGATGAATACCAAAAGGACTATCATTGCCAGGTATATGGATCTAGTCTTCTGCCTGTTACCATACCTGTTCGATGTCTGAATAAGCTTCCGAATGGTGCCAATATAGCATCCGACTGTTACAACAAAAGGGATCAGGAAGAGCACGACAAATAGCGTGAGGAGAAAGGCTACCCAGGCTGCGAAGTTGGGCAGCATATCCCATTTGAGGACGTCAAAACAGGTTATAATCCCCAATTCTTTCACTTCATAGGTCAGATCTGTGCTTTCTAGTGGGTAGAAGGCTAGTAGCAAGAAAATCCACATACCTAGGCAGGCAGCCAGGGCATATCTTTTTCTTCTCCACTTGATCAACTTCATGGGATATACCACACCCATGTACCGCTCGATGCTGATACAGGTCATGGTCAGTATGGAAGAATACATGTTGGAGTAGAACATCACGGTCACGAGGCTGCAAAGAGTCTTGCCAAAGCTCCAGTGATTGCTTTGGATGTGATAAGAAATCTGGAAGGGAAAGCAGCTGGCCAGCATGAGATCCGTGATGCTTAGGTTGATCATGAAGATAACAGAAGGAGTTTTGGGTTTGATGTGCCAGCAGAGCACCCAAAGGGAGAACAAGTTGCCAGGGATACTGATCATAGCCACCAGTGTATACACAACTGGGAGGGTGATGGAGATAGCTTTATTCTGGAGCATTGCCAGCGTTTCAACATCCAGGTGGGATCCGTTTTTAACCATTATTCACAAGGGGCTTGTTGATCCCTATAAGCCAGCTGGATCATATCATGAACACTTGGCTTAAAAACCTGGAGGACAAATGTCAAGAGAGAAAAGCAATATGTCAAAACAGAAATAAGGAACATACTTCTTCTATTAATCAAACTAAGATAAAGTCCTATGCAGTTTGACAGATTATCTCTGAATGAACTGAATCCATTAAAATTATCTACTGAAAACTCTCTTCTCCCTCCGAATCATGGTAATGTTTTACCAGTCTCACTTCTTCTTAGCTTTGAACAGCTACTTTTTCCCTGCTAAATGGCTTTCTGATACTTTTTGCAGCCTATACGTTATCACACCTCTTACGTTATTGTAACATAAAGAAAACCACATGTCACAAATTGAAATTGAATTGATGTCTGCATGAGAACACTATGCCATAGGATCTCCATGAGCTAAATCCATCCTATCTACTCTGGATGTCACAACCTTGCTTCTTGTAATACACAATATTTTCTGACTTCTTTTTTTTTTTTTTTTGGTCCAGCTAAAACAGTGATCCATTCCAAATAAGTGGTGGATTTTTAATATTTTTTTTTCCCAATTCGGGAAAGGAGAACATGCAATCAATTTTTCTTGGTATACTCATGATATAAACAGAATATAAGGAAAACACCATGTATAATCAAGAACGAGGGGCAGATTGCAGTTGCTGGGACTGGTTTACAGGCTGAAGGGACTAGGCCTGTAACAAGCCTTCTTCTAACAAAAAAAAAAGCTATTGAGTTTCAATTTCTGCAAGATGTAAGTTATTAAAAAATGTTCTGTTTGCAGCTGTCTTATTGGCATCACCTGTAATTCTGCAAAATTAGTTTCAGTTTTGCAGTCTGCAAAGCAAAACCATGCTTTCACTGTCTGGCCTATATAGATCTTTCTTGGCAGACACAATAGTTTATGATTTAGCTTATTTATTTTACACAGTGTAGCAGCATTGAGCAGCTGCAAACAAGAGCTCATGCCTCAACGTGCTACATGCATGCGTGCTTACTTTCATTAAGTTGCAAGTACAGAGATGCAGTTTCACAAAAGCACGGGGTCGAAGAAGTGAAGAAATGGCAATGAATGACCAGAAAGGCAGAGGATAGTGCAACAGTAAGTTCTGTGAAGAGCGGCCATAGGGGTCTGAAAAGGGTGCCAGGCCAAGCCAGCTGGTAACTCCGGGCACATCTATGCTGTTTAATAAAAGAGGGGCAGGGAGTGGGTTCAGGCACACGCTCCTACTTGTGGACTCTGATCACCTGCACTGTTTAATCCAAGCACCTCTTTGCAAGACACACCTGCTGTAGGAGGTTAGATTAAAAAAACGTAGGTGCCAGTCAGTTGGTGGCAATTAACCTCAAATCTAGTTAAATAAGTCCTTTAATTTAATTGTGTAGTCGTAGCCCATGAGCAGTGTAACAGGTCAGTTCCTCAGAGAGATCAGCCCTCAGTGCTGGCTAAATTTAGGTGGAAATAATCATTCTGACAAAAACTGTGCTTTCTGACAGAGGCTCTTACTGAATAGCTTGCTAGACCTTTCACAAAATAACTGTTGATTGTTCCTGAGACCTGGCAAAGGTGAAGTCTCTACTGAAGGCTGTAGTGCAGTAGAGAGATACTCAACTCTAAAACTGAGTGCAGATCCAGAAAAAGCACAGCTACAGCAGCAAGAAGCTCAGTGGGGGCTTATTTCTCTTGTTTCTTGATCTGATCAATTTGACATAGTGCTTCAAATGTCAGCTAAAAATATTCAGAAATAGTGAGAGTCAGTATCAAACAAGTGATGTTAGCTAATGTTGCCAGTCTTTCAGGAGCTTCTAGCTGAGCTGTTGGAAGCCCAGAAAAAGGCACAAGAAAATAGGAATTGCGAAGAAGTCAGAGATGTGTTCCTAATATATCGGGCACATGACACAGAGCAAACATGTTCCAAGAAATGAGCAAATCACATGGTCACAACTGCAAAAACCCCTTTGAGCCAAATCCATTGCAGATGAAATTCTGTTCTTGTCAGTGGAGCTATATCAAGAATGAAACTAACTCTTCAGTTTTCAGGGGAACTTGAAAAAGCACTCACTGACACAAAGCTCTTGGAAAAAAAACTATTTCAGCTGTCCTATCTATGACTTACCATGGTAAATACCTATTCCTGAACTCTATTGCCTCAAAAATCCTTCTCAAGTGGCTCTCTTTGTACCTAACAACCCTAAACTTCCCAGAACAAACAGAAAATTTTATCAAAGTATCTACAGAGCTCTAATAATAAGTCTTTGCAAGTGAAAGATATTTGCTCTCACAGGCTAAGGGATCTCAGCCCTAGATACTATTCCTATAGAAATTGTATGTACTTGGGAGGTAGGAGTATAGCTGAAAATTTCCATTAAATCTGTCACACTGGTCATAAAGCTATTGAATACCTCTTGCATTCGGTTTTGTGTTAGGGCTAATCACAAATGTATTTTCTTCTAAACTTGCTTTTTCTGAGAACACATCCTGATAAGAAGGAGATAAAAAAATGCATGCATAGATGCTGCAGTACACAAAACAGTGTCAGGATTCGTGGCCTGGCTAAAGGCCAATTTTATGCACTTGTGGAACACTACCGTCAGTAAAATATAAGTGCCTCCCAAATTTAGACATCTCCTGAATAGGGGTTGAAAGGCACCAGAGTTTGTGGTTAGGTGCCTACAAGAGCTCTCCAAAAAGGGTAGGTCCCCTTGGCATGGTTTTCAGTAAGGAAGATGTCCACCACAAGGAGCAAAAGAAGAACGATGCGATGGTTCCCTAGTGTCTTCTGCAGGGGTGGAGAGGGCAAGCAAAGCACACAAGACTGTTGTTGCAAGTCATTCTCAAGGGCAAATAGCCTCTTGGGGAAATGTGGAGTACAAAAAACCCTCCTTCCAACTTTGATTTTTCTTTTGCCAGATCCTTCTGGGGCTCTAATCCTGAATTCCTTGTTCAGAAAAGCCTGGGCTAGCAGAAATTCCTGCTCTGAGTCACCCTTACTTGTGATGCTTTGCTTTTTAAATGCCCAGGTTAAGCTGCTGGAACCACAATGTAGCATTTCAACGTACTTTACCTCTCCCATTATTGTGTCTATTTGGGTTTAGTTAACGCTGTGTTTATATTTTCATCTTGTTCAGGGTAACTTTATGTCCTTCCCCCACTGCAACCACAGTCTCTGTCTGTCTCTTGTGGTTTAACTTGAAAATGTCATAAATCAAGAGAGAAATTAATCTTTATGAGGATTAGAATTAGATTCCCATTACATTTTATGAGTTGCTTCCTTTCAATTTCAGGTTTCCAACACCATTCAAATCAGTGGAGCTTGCATGGATTCTCTGCAAGAGAAACTTAGCTGCAGGATAATTTTAAAACATCAACCCTCAGCTAAGGTTTCATATGCATAATCTGTAAAAATATAGTTCTGTTGCATAAATATCCCTGTTAGAAAGACATGGTTTTGCTTTTATTTTGGGGAGAGCTATATTTAAACTATGACAGACAAATGGACATACAGGTAGACCGAAACAAAAATGCAATAAGGATTCTTCAAGTGAGAAGATCCAGTCTTATTGCCATTTACATCAGTCGTCAAGCCTCTGACATAGAAAGAGAAATGTTAAGCTTTTCTGCTTGCCTCATTTCTGAAACATGTAGTGGACGGATCTATTTTAGTTTTATATTAGGTATTAGGTACTAAGAGCACCTAAAGCCTCTGGAGTAACCCTCGCTAAATCCATGTAGGGTTTTTTTGCTCCTCTTCGTATTCACTGGCTCGTGGCACTCTGGAGAGAAAGCTCACTTGGAAAATCAGTAACAGCAGGTTTTCATCTGAGCTGTAACCATAAGCAAAGGTGACAGCTGCTTAGTGCCTTTTTGACAGGGATGGTGATTCCTTTCCCTTCAATTGACAAAAGATGACAAATAAAACATTAAAGACTATACTGACAATCAAACTGTAAAAAATCAGAAGAGGACTGTGTTATTTCTTTGCCATGGAAGACTAACAATAGAAATGTGTCTACTTTCTTTTTAGGGGACTACTAAATAAAATTGATGTGTTTTCTCTCTTACATCTATTCTCTTCCTGTTGTCGATGTCAAGTGCACCTGTGAAAAAGACTGAAAAGCCTGTGAGTCAAATGAAAACCAGAACTACTATTTTATAAAAAGTTTTGTGATTTGTTTTGAGATGGAAAAATAAATCTCAAAACATACCATGCAGCAGAAAGCCTTCCAAAACCTATTCTGTTTCATCATTTTTGGTTCACTACCTGTCAAAGCACTATTGTGTAGCATAAAAAGGTCTTATTTCATAAATTCTCTGATATTGTTACACTTTTGGAAAGACACCCTTCCAGCTGAAGAATGTAGGATGGCATGTTTCAGATTACAGGAAAAACAAACTGAAATGCAATTTCAACTCAATTGCAAACATTCAGAATGAAGCAAAATGAAAGCACAGATTTTATTGTAAGTACTTAGAGAACAGTTTTTAATCAACACAAATGTGGCTGAAGAATGTATTTTGTTTTTTCTCAAAAGACTGCATTTTTTGAAAAAATAATTTTTTTTTTTTTTTACTTGCTCAGTTTAATGCTATTACAAAGTAGTAACAAGAGCTAAAGGGTTAGGATAGTTTATGTCTACCTCAGTGTAGCTAAAGGTGGTGAAAACTTAGGGATCCTCAGTGTGCAGCGTTCCTGCTGGGGATTCAACCCCTCCTGGACTGTCTGAATTGCTAGTGAGATGAAAGAATATTAGACAAGCACAGAAAACAGACACTTAATTTCTATTGTAGACTGAGTATGAGGAGAAGAAGGAGCCAGAAAGGCAAGGAGTCAGGAGCCAGTCATCTTGAGTTGTGGGGAAAGTGACAAACACTTTGATATTTAGATGGAGTAAGGGGTTTTAATATGAGGAGCAAGAAGAAAAAGTGCCCTTTTGTAACACATCTCAGTTATTGTTCCTAAAGCATCATTGATGCGATTCAGAGAAACACTCCTGCAAATGTTCAAGTTCACCAAACTGAGGAATGTAAATGAGTGCATCGCTAATTGTGTGTTCCTTAAACTGAACATGGGCTTTACCGAAAGAGGCTGCAGGTATTGTCTGGATGGTTCTTTCTCACCCTTGCAATAAACTTTCATGCAAATTTTAGCTTGTAGGGTTACATTTCTACATCTCTAAAAGCCAAGGGTTTGGTTCACTCAGTCAAGATCTGAACCTAAGTCTTCTAAGAAAATTATTTATATTGAGCCTTCCCTGTTCTTTTTGCTGACCGCTTTTTTTTTTGTTTCTGTTGTTTTGTTCTGAGTATCATTATTGCAAAGATCAAAACCTGATCTTTGCTGAGCCTGTAGTTATGTTATCACAAAGGCATTATTTCACACTAGGCTTTAGCTTATCGTCTTTTAAGAATAAATACATTTGGGAAATGAGACTTCTACCATATGTGCACTTGTGTGTACAAGTATTTCTGAGCAAACAAAACAAATCTGAAAACATCTAACTAGCTGCAATATTCCTGACTTTCTATGTCATTTAGCTTTAGAAAAATAAAACTGTTCTTTATTTCTTATTTTTCACCAAAGATTATTCAGATAAAAGACACAAGAAAACCATATGTATGCCTTCACTGCAAAAGACTGCATACTTTTTACAATGAAAGAGTTACTTTATAATCACTGTATTAATCAAAAACTCTTGCGGAGACAAACTTCAGTCTTTATCTTAGTACACCTAGTCAAAGGAAACCCTATGGTGGTTATAGCTCTGACCTCAAATAGTTAGGGCAAGGCAAAACAAGAGTGTCTTCTCTCCACGAGGATTTCACATTGAGAGGTAAAAAACTCCTCTGTTTTTTCAGTAAGAAAATGTAGAAGCATTACCAGCTTTAGAGTAGTGGAGGGGTACATGCCTGTCGAGCTTGTTAGCTGTATCAATCTAGACGAAAGCAGCCTTATTCAAAAGTGAAGAAAAATAATCCTATCATTTCTGCCTATTGGAGAGCGCTTCTCTTCTCTGGCCTGAGAGAGTGCAAGCGGGCAAGATTCAGCCAAAGAAGTCTTACTAACTGTGAAATGTAAATATATAGGTGAGAGGCAAAGAAACATCACAAGGAACTACTGTACTGATTCTTCAGAACTAGCTAAGTAGTAAAATTAACTGTACATAGCTACCTTTACCTTTCCTATATCTGTCCTGGACTATGCAGTTTTGCTGATAGTTGAATTTTAGTTCACTTGAACCTTCACCTTTGCTAACCATAAATTAGCAGAGTCAGGATTCTGTGCTGGTGTCAACAATGTTCATCCTAATTTAGATAAGGTTTGCATAAACACAGCCACTATCACCTGTGTCAATAATTCTGTTCAGAGTGAAACTAGTCAATGTGGTTTTTAAAAAGTTCATTTCTGCAGTAGTCAGGTTTATGGAAAGAGTAAGGCTGTGAGCCAGTGTTGACAAAAACCTCTCAGCATCTGAAGCATGATTCTATGACTTTAAGTGCTAGTTACACTACAAAATGCAGCAGTTTGCCGTTTTCTTTATTGGTGTGCAATATAGTCAGCTTTTAAAAATGCTGTGAGCAAAACTTCAGGTCAATTGAAACCCAGTTTGTGTAACTCCACCGATAGATTTTCTAGGCTGGTTTAAATTTCAGTCAGAGTGAGCATCCTAAACTGGATTTAAAGAGGTTCCAGTTTATGGGCTAATAGCTAGAATATTATATATATGTTGGTCTTTCCTACATACACAGACTTTGTAAGCTTGATTTTTTCAAGCCTGTTTAAAAGGATTAGCAAAGCTAAGGCAACCCCTTTTAAGAATTCAACATAACAGCCCAGGAATTAACTCTACAGGACTTACACTCCTTTGCGGTTGGTCACTGCCCATGTGCATGCTTTTAGTTCCCAGCAGCACAGGGTAACTTGCCTCTTTGTGAAA
>NW_009196208.1:42565-47600 GCF_000690835.1 Fulmarus glacialis | reverse complement strand
GTGCATGCAAGCAGTTACTGAAATGTTGCTGACTTCTGGCGGGGAAACTTGACTTCATTCGACCACAGTTTTTGTCAGATGGTGCATGGCCATGGACAACCAGCTCTGGTGGACATCCTGGGTAGCGAGAAGTTACCCTGTGCCAGAGGGCCCTCCTTCAGGTAGCTTGCCCCTCAACTATTATTACACAATATTGAGTTATATCACGATGATGAAGATTGATGCTTTTATAGAACTTTGACCACAGAAATTGCCCGATCAATTTAAATAAATCTAAATTTAAATAACACATGAACTGATTTCCTTTATAACTTTAAATCTTTCAAATACTGTCAAATACTATCAGGATTGACAGACAATGGCTTCTGATCTTCTGATCTTCTTACTACAAGTAATTGCCTCACATAGCTATTATGAGAGTTGGAGGAAAAAGCGTAGTCAATCATTACCCTTCTGACCTCAAATGCCAGGAAAAGAAGTAACAGTTTGTTGGTACAAGGTGTTTGTGGTAGACAATATGACAGATTCCCAACAGAGAATCCCTCAATCTTCAGAAAACTGTATGGTCTTACATTGAATCTGTATGGTCTGATTGGCATTTTACAGCAAACATATATGTATACACACACACACACATAAACATATGTGTGTGTGTATGTATATATTCTGTTTGAAATCTGTACTTTCTATCTTTTCATCTCTCTCTTCTGTGAAACTCTTTTTGAATGTTTCCTCTCCTGTTCAGTCCACAAAGGAATTAAGGTAGGGCTGCATGCGTGCTTTTGAAGACTATCTTTAGAGATTAAAAAAAAAGAAAAAAAGCTCGCACATTGCTTTTTCTTGCACTTGCACTAAGGATATGACAGCCTGTAGCTGTTGATCGATTTAACATATGATGGAGTCCATAAACAGGACACTCAACCAAGTTTTGCAGGTGTAGCTGAAAGAATAATTTGGCATGGTATTTGTGAAATGTTTTGAGAAAAGTATGTAGGGTAATTCTAACATTCATGTAACGTACTGGGGCCAGAAATTGGAAACAGTATTGTTAAGGGTGAATCAAAAAACTTGGCTGAGCATGTAGGCCGTCTTCAGGTAGGCCATCTTCCACTACTTCCACTAGTTGGTCTCAGTATGTACAAAACTCTCACTACCTCCTAGATAAATAGACATGCCCCAAAAAGCTCACGCTGGATCCATAACAACTGTTGACTTGTAAATACAGGCTGAATTATTGTTCCTCTTGTTAAGTAAGATGAATATGCAACTCTTTTTGCAGAGCAGTAGCATTAAGAAGCAGGATTTGGGTATAGCTGGCACCTTTCCTGCCTGGTCTTTCCTACAGCTGTGGATTTAGCATCCATAGAAATCTAAGTGTCTATTTTAGGGTGAGTTGGAAAGTGTGGATGCCACTGACTGTACTGGGTGGATCTCCAGCGACTGTAACAGGCTCATATTAGTCACTTCCATTGTAAATGCAGGTGTTTGAAGCTGAATCCAGCCCATTTTAAACATCCTGTTGATTCAGATCCTGGTTTCCTGGAGGCCCGTAATTGCCTGGATTCTATCAAAATCTGAACTAGTCCACTAAAACATAATTGCCCCCTTTCACACTTGGACTGCTCAGCTGCCACTTTAAAATGACCAGGCCAACTTACTTGTGAAAATGAATTGGCACAGAATAGGACAAAACGCATGATTTTACCTGCACCCGTCTTCTTCCACCTGTGTGTCAAAACCTACTGTCAGTTTTACATGATCGTAAAACTGTTTGTATAGCAAACATGCCACAGCTGGGACTCGGAATGAAAATTATTTTGTCTTCTGTTGGTCCTGCTGCTGTGCTTGCTCAGCACATCTCATTTAGCCTTTATTGCCAGCCCACCTACAGGACCGACTGCTCTGTTCTTTCCCCAGATGCCTTCTGCAATGTACGGGTGGTGAACTCCTGGCAGACTAGGTGTTCTCCTGGCTCACACATCAGTTAGATGTGATTCTCACATCAGCACTAGTGAAAACAGTCTTGGCTGAAAAATGCATGAGACCAGGGACTCTATAGGAGCTAAACTGACATGCACTTGGCAGCTTTCTCGCATACCTGATTCTCTGCTCCTGAAAGGGCAGATGAGAGCTAGATGTACATAAAGATTGTCAAACTGTGCCTCTTACTGGAAGGCTTTGATACAAAAAATGAGCTGCTGGAAGATCTTTTGTATGGCTGGAACTGATACTGTGTCCACTCATTCCCCTGGACCCCCTCTCAATACCCACTGAAAATAGGTGACCACATGTATTTCAGCAAGAGAGTTTTTCCTGGGCTGACGAAGGGCCAGCAGGCAGTGATGTATGCAATCCAAGGCAGTGGGAAATGTGTGAGCTCTGTGGTTGTCTCCTCATTCCCTAGCATTTTGGACAATGCTTCCCAGCCTTGCCTGAAGGCAGCAGTGGTTGGGGCTCACCTCAGGTGATCTCCATGAGAAATCTTGCACTGTCACGACTCTTTCCTTTGCACAGTGTCTCTTATTGCTAATTGTCACAGCTCAGAGTGCAAACCCTGAATCGTATCTGTACTACTGAGCTACATATCACGGTATTTTTCCTGTGTGATGTTCAGTTGCCCATGTATATGGTCTTACAAATGGCTGTGATTCTCTGCTAGAGGAAGCGTCTTCATTTTTTCAACGTTACCATCAGTAGTCAATAGTATTCAAGCTACAGTCATGTAGCCTTTTAATTATTATTCTGCCTTTTAATTATGGTCATATCATGATCAGGGCATGTGTCACTAGGACAGCCATGTATCACCTGCACCTGTCTTGAGAGGAGCAACTTAGGGCACATGCAGTACCACTATGGAGCCCAGATGGCATGACCAGGATTCATTTATCTTGGGACCAGTCCTGCAGGTCTGGTATTCATGCAAGTCCCAGAGAAGTCTGAGGCAGCTCTGTGTGCTGTGTGCACGGCACCTCAGAGCTCTTTGCTTGGTAGGTAGAAGCCAGCTCACCCTGTCCAAGCTCATGCAAACTCACATCATTCACATGCTGAAAGAACTGAAAGTTGGCTTCTCTGCAAAAGCTCATGGCTTATGCTGAGCACCGATAACTGCAGCTGTGCTGCTTGTGGCTGGCACAGGGCACAGTATAAATTCACACGTGCCTGAACGGTGCTAAGCAGATGTACCCAAAGGCACAGTGCACAGGTAACAGGAACCTCAGAAATAGCTAACTACAGGAGCAGATATATTGTATGACCTAATTTTAAAAGCAGTGTTATATATGCACACAAAGGAAAAAGAAAGAGCCAACATAATTATTATTTTTTCCCTGACTTAACACTTTTTTCCTGACTTCTCTTCAGTTTGGCAATTTGAGACCAGTTAGAGGTATGGCTAGTAACATACAAGAAATGGAGATTATAAAATGGGAAAAAAAGAAAAAGATTTCTAACAGAAGCTTCACCTTTTGTTCAGTTTCTTTGTGACTACTTGAGCTATCACACTAATACAAAGACATACAACAGGAATACCACCCTGACTCCACATCTGCTGTTCTTTCATTCTTCTGAAAGTCCTTGAGTGCAGGTGAGACAGCGGGTCAAAGTTCAGCTCTTCAGCTGAACCAAATTGCAAGTGCCCTCATAGTCAGGCGTTGGTCTTCCTCTCAAGTCCTTACTGCACTGAGGTAACTTAAATACATAAATAAAACAAAAATTGGATTCTATCCTTGTCTAACATACTCCTTCTGCATTGAGAAGTATGTAAGTGTCCTAATTATAATCAAGATATACGCTGATATATTATTATATGAATGTTACCTATGAAATAATCACAGGCAGAAGTCAAACGTGTTCTGCAGCTAGTTTTGTTGGGGGAGCTAGTCTCTGCTCTTATCAACAGACAATACATTGCAGCAGCTTGTTATTGTCTTTACTTGAATTCCTCTTTATTGCTAGCAAAATGCCCTGAGATATCTGGATCATCGCTGCTCTGCAAATCGTTACTGGAATCTTGCCATCTTGAGAAAAAATAATGAAAGTGAAGATGCTGTGCTTTGAAGGGTGTTATTTATTGACCTATGTACTAAAAATTAGTGTCTTAACTGTAATTTTTATGACCTTGGCATTTAGCTCCAACTTAATAGAGCTAATTTGGGGTATTCCATTTGTGAACAGTCTGTATCTCACAATCTCTTCTACTACATATATCTGTGTGTGCTATTTTTAAGCGTATGGGAAGCAAACACATTCTTGCAACGTAAGCGAAGGTGTGAATCCATATCTCATCAGTCACTCCATGTATTAGATCTTACTCATACAGACAAAGGAGGTTGTTTACCCCTCTGGGATAAAGTTTTGCAAAACAGCTCCAGATTACTATGTGAGAAAGTGTATTCATTACTATACCGTAGGACATATTATACTACAGCTAACGTACTACCACCTTAGGCCCTACTTTGTCTCTGCTGTGTGTTGTCTGCTTGCTCACATGCTTAAGGTAAATAAACACAAAATGGTGACCACATGCAAGCAGCACAGGCCGGTATGAGGTGAGAGCAGCCTTAGCGTGATTCTGATGCAGGCAGCACCTCAGGACAGGGTACACCAGCAAAGTAAAGGAGAGGTGGGAAGCCATCATGAGGTCAGGGAAGCATTCTTATTTATCCAACTTATAAAATGAATATTATGTATGAGATATTATTATGATAATATACTGATATGATATTATATATTATATATTAAATATTAAACATGATTTATATGATGTATATATGCTATAAATATTTTTTCACTGGTACCACAAACTGAAATACCTATAAATGCCATAATCAACACCCCAAGTGCTAGAATTTCTCTCTTTTTTATCGGATGATGTTTTAGCCTGTGTTACCGATTCATCATATATATGTGTGTGTGTGTGTACATATATATGTGCACAATATTATATGTAGAATCATAGAATCATAGAATCGTTTAGATTGGAAAAGACCTTTCCAAGTCCAAGACCAAGTCCAACCATTAACCTAACACTGCCACG
>NW_009196208.1:40918-41317 GCF_000690835.1 Fulmarus glacialis | reverse complement strand
CCGGCCTGTAGTTCCCTGGATCCTCCTTCCGGCCCTTCTTGTAGGTGGGTGGCACATTTGCTAACCTCCAGTCAACTGGGACCTCCCTAGTTAGCCAGGACTGCTGATAAAGGATTGAAAGTGGCTTGGTGAGCGCTTCCACCACTCCCTCAGTACCCTTGGGTGGATCCTATCTGGCCCCATAGACTTGTGTGTATCTAAGTAAGTGGTGTAGCAGGTTGCTACATTTTTTACATTTCCCCTTGGATTGCGGGAATTTCATTCTCCTCTCTGTCTTCCAGCTCAGGGGGCTGGGTACCTGGAGAACAACTGGTCTTACTCTTAAAGACTGAGGCAAAGGCAGCATTAAGTACCTCAGCCTTTTCCTCATCCTTTGTCACTATGTTCCCCCCCGGCTAC
>NW_009196208.1:0-40767 GCF_000690835.1 Fulmarus glacialis | reverse complement strand
CCCCGCCCCCTGCCCCTTCTTCCAAAGGCCATAACCTTTCCTTTTTTTCCAGCCAAAGCTCTCTGTTCAGCCAGGCCGGTTTTCTTCCCTGCCGGCTTGTCTTTCAGCACATGGGGACGGCCTGCTCCTGCAACTTTAAGATTTCCTTCTTGAAGAATGTCCAGCCTTCCTGGACTCCTTTGCTCTTCAGGTCCGCCTCCCAAGGGACTCTGTGAACCAGTCTCCTAAACAGGCCAATGTCTGCCCTCCGGAAGTCCAAGGTAGCAGTTCTGCTGACTCTCTCCTTACTTCTCCAAGAATCAAAAACTCTATCATTTTGTGATCGCCATGCGCAAGACAGCCTCCAACCGTCACATCACCCACAAGTCCTTCTCTGTTCACAAACAAGAGGTCCAGCAGGGTGCCTTCCCTGGTTGGCTCACTCCCCAGCTGTGTCAGGAAGTTATAATCTTCCACACACTCCAGGAACCCCCTCCTCGACTGTTTCCTCTCTGCTGTATTATATTTCCAGCACACATCTGGTAAGTTGAAGTCCCCCCATGAGAACAAGGACTAGCGATCGTGGAAATTCTCCCAGCTGCTTATAGAATATTTTGTCTGCCTCTTCATCCTGCTTGCGTGGTCTATAACAGACTCCCACCATGATATCTACCTTGTTGGCCTTCCCCCTGATTCTTACCCATAAACACTCAACCCTATCGTCACCATCATTAAGCTCTAGACAATCAGAACGCTCCCTAACATACAGATCTACCCTCCCGCCTCTCCTTCCTTGCCTATCCCTTCTGAAAAGTATATAGCCATCCATTGCAGCACTCCAGTTACATGAATCATCCCACCATGTTTCCGTGACAGCAACTATATCATAGTTTTCCTGCTGCACAATGGCTTCCAGCTCCTCCTGTTTGTTGCCCATGCTGCGTGCATTGGTGTCGATGGACTTCAGCTGAGCTATTATTCCTGTCATCTTTTTGCAGGAAGAAGCCCTAATTCCTATGTGACCATTCTCAGGTGCTTCCGTGGTTTCTAACACATCCATAACCCTTGTGTCTTTGCTGCAAAATGGATCTCCATCCCCTACCTCCACTGAGATGGCAGACCGAAGGACCTCGCTAGCACACCGTCCCTCAAACATTGGCGTGCCCCCGCCAGGCTTATTTCTAGCGAGCCTGGCTTTATCCCTTTCCCCCTTCAAATCTAGTTTAAAGCTCTTTCAATGAGTCCTGCTAACTCCTGTGCCAAGATCCTTTTCCCCCTTTGAGAAGGCCTGGTGTTGTGTAGACCGACCCATGATCAAAAACCCCAAAATTCTACCGGTGACACCAGGCTCGGAGCCAAGTATTGTTCTGCTGGCTCTTCCTGTTTCTTCCCTCATCATTCCCTGCAACTGGAAGGATAGAGGAGAACACTACTTGTGCTCCTGATCCCTTAACCAGTCGTCCCAAGGCCCTGAAGTCTCTTTTGATTGCCCTCGGATTTCTTGTTGCAACTTCATCACTGTCTACATGAAAAATCATTATCTTACTATATTATATTGTACGATCATATATAATAATATATGATATTATTTTCTTGTTTCATAGTATAGCTACAATTGATAACATTCTTCTGTTTTTAAACTTTTTTCATGACTACAAGTGAAATTTCAGCTATTTGGATTTTAAGTGTTAGTAGGATAAACCTTCAAATGAAAGGAAAGCAATCCTACAGTAGAGGAGCTCCAAGTCCTAATGTAAAAAGTGCTCAAACTAAATTTAAAGTTTGAGTTTCACTAGGTCCAAAACACTATAGAGAAAAATGTGGGCTCCAGAGCTCAGCCAGTCTTAAAGAGAATTTCTTCTAAGGTGACACCTAAAATTCAACCGCTTGGAAAAGTATACTAAGTCTGTGAAATGCAGTGACAAGGACAAATACACAAAACTGCATTAGTTTTTTAAAATTTGCTGAGCTTAACCCCTGGACTGAAGAACTTAGAACTTTTAAAGTTTTATCATAAAACAAATCCACATATTTTAAATGCAAGGTTTAGATGATTCCAAACGTAGCTATATACATAAGGTCTCGTTTGACTCAGTCTTCAGTGAGGTGCTACACACTGTGGCAGCTAATTAATTGCCCTTGATTAATTATCTCCTGGCTGTGGATCAAACTATTAAGGTTTAGCTGAGGTGTAGCTGAGGCTGGGGTCTAATCTCAAGTGAAATATATGGCTTTGTCAGAGAAAGAAGGGGGCCCCTGGGTGGCATGAGCTCTCAAAATGAGTCTACAGGACAGAGAGGAACTTGACTGTGGTGAGAATTCAGGTGTGGGAAAAGAAAACACAATATTCGTACCCTCTGGCACTTGAAAATGACAAAATAAACACTTTTCCCTTCACCCGAATAGTTTAAAAGGAAAAGGAAATTAAATTCCCCCTGTTCTGCTAAAAACTACTAACACAATAAAACGAGTGCAATAATCCAGCAGAAAAGAAATACGCTGAAGAAACTTGCAAGCACACCTTAAAGGAGCAGTCCTACCACGGACGAGCAGTCCCTGCCTTTCTGAGAACGGACATTTACTGACAGGAACAGCAAGATGGAGAGAAAGGTCCTACAGATGGGAGGTCCTTCAGTGGCACAGATTAAAATATCACCTGATAAAAAAGAGAGAAATTCTAGCCCTTGGGGAGCTCATTATGAGTTTTATAGATATTTCAGTTTGTGTGAAAACTGCCCATTGGAGATGAAGACTGTGAAACTCATGGGATATGTAAAGACAAACTCTAAGGTAGTTTTGAAGACTGGTATAATTATGCTCCAATAAGATACTAATAACAATAGAGGAGTACGAGACAGTTCTTTGGAGGCAAAATTTGGGTTGTTAGGAGCCCTAGAGACCTCTAAGTGACGTGCTCTGAAATATTCAGCTTCAGTGTGTAACTTGAAAATAGATGCATAGGAAAATTATATAAATGTACTAAGAATAAAGGAAATGTTTGGTGCAGATGGCACCTATTCAGGAAAATATGGTTTGACCTAAACCAAAACAGGGCAAGGCTTCTGCTACTAAAAGTTAAGGGTTATAGTTTTTAAACTAAAGACTAGAGAAAGCCAACTGGCACACAAAAGCATATAGTTCAGGATGACACATACTTAGGGGTGGGAATGTTATTAAATCCTCTGTATTCTTAGAAAAAAGGACAGGAAGAGGTATTAATAAAGTCCAGGAAGGAACCAGACAAACAGTTTCTACATGTGAAGTGTATGAAGCAGATCACGTAAAACAGTCAGCCAGAAAAAAAACAAACAGATATCTGTGTCTCTACAGATACGTAAAAAGTGTAAAAATGCTGAGGCTGATTGCCCTGGTTTTCAGCTGGGAATCTGACCTAATTTAGGCATCTGAAAAGTCTGATGAAAGAAAGTAACTGTTGGAAATGGTATGGCCGGGGCACACACTGATATAGCCCTGCCAAAATAGGCCGTGTCACTGCGCTGTTATATTGCAGGAAGCTTTGTGTCACATCCAGTAAACAATTCAGCTGCATCAACAAATGAGACAGTATTTCCATGGGCTGAAGGCTGTAACTGCAGGACTGTATCATCAATCACATAACGAGGATGGTAAATGTGGCAGTGATGTGCTTGGGATAGAAAAACAGCTGTGCGAGCAAACAATACGGAAAAACCAAAACCCTTCAAGTACCCCTAAACAAACTGGGCAAATGCGCCGAGGTGTGATGTGTGTGCTCAGGCACCACAAGTGTGACTCCTCCTGGAAATCACCCATTCAAGACCCAGAGGGGATCTCCTCACAAGACAAGGAGAAGCAGCTCTTGACTCAGGCCTCTGTCATCCTGAGCCTCCGCAGCAGCAGGAGCACCGACCTGGGGTCTCTTGCTCCCCCATCAGGACACCCAAGAGCTTTGGCTTGTAGCCTGTCACAAATACATTTCTACAACTTCAGCTGCTTAATTAAAAAAAAAATATTCTATGTCTACGTGTGAGGTTTGACCCGACCTGTGTTTAGTGGATATGTCTAAGGAGACAGAGGTTCTCCTTTGCTTTTTTTTCTGGACCCTTAAAGTGCTCGGCTGGAAGATACACACCAGGTTGTCCCAGACGTTGCTTTGGGCAGCGCTGGACAATCGCAAAGCCCAGCAGAGAGGGGAGCCTGCTGGTGAGCCTGGCCCGTTGCTACACAGATATAGAATTAGGTCTTGGAGAAAACCAAAGGAAATTCTGATATCACTGAAGAATGCCTTTTGTTCTTAAAAATACCTTCTCCTTTCCTCACAAGAGCAGCTGCTCTGACTGAAGGTAGAGAGAGCCCTTAGTTGGTACTCCAAGTGTTGTTGGTACCAAACCACATGCCATTCTCTGCTGTGGAGGTCGGCTAGCCAGGGGCAGCCTCTGCCCATGCTATCAGGCTTCTTCAGCAGGGCGATGGCAGGCAGGCTGCCTACTTACCAGGGTCCTGGCTGCTGACCCATGCTTGGGAGCCGGCGGGGAGAAGTCAGCTAGCACAAACCAAATCTGCACCAGGAAGCCTTCTTGTGAGCTAACGGTGCAGAGAAGCACATTCCAGTGACCAAAAACTTTCCCTGGAGCTGATTAATCTATTAGCATCGATGTAACGTAAAAATACAACTTGTTGGCCCCAAAGAAATGCATAATACATGGAAATATCTGATGAGAAATGAGACTTGGTAGAAAATGGCAAGCTTGTAACCTGGGCTCTCGTGAGGGCTTCCCTATCGAAAGGTTTTGGTTCCCCTTTTCACTCTCTTGTAGTGCCATAGATTTCGAAGGAGAATTGCCACTGGGAGCTCCTTCACTGGCAGGCACCTGATGCTTTGGCAGTGGCTGAAATGTGATCGCTGCCCCCACAGCAGCTACCTCCTCTTCCGAAACCCTAAGGATGCCCTCAGCTTCCTGGGAGTAGAGACGGGACAGTGCTTTTGAAAACACAACCCGCCCCCCTGCCCGCTGTGAAGAATGATCAGCACCAAATACTTTCTCGCTTCTCTTTCTGAGAATAGCAGAGGTCATTTAATTTTTGCTACTACCTAGTTCCCAGCTCTGTTTCAGGACCCATGGCTCGTGCTTGCTCACGGGAAGTTCAGGGGCTCGGGGCCATCTCAGGGTTCTCCACAGACCTGCCAAGCCTATGCTCTCCCCAGCCCTGCTGGAATCACCTGGGGCCGGGGCACGGTTTCTGCACGTGCGCGTGGTGGCCAGCCTGCCTCTCCGTTCGGCATCAGCCAGGCAGTGGAGAGGCCCGGCGGGGCATGCGAGATGGAGTCACCGATGCCTGTGATAGTCACTTAGCATTACAGCCCGCGGGGGGTTTAATGTGGTTTGGCAAGCAAATGATGGAAAAAGCCAGTGTTTTGAAACTCATTCAGGGAACTGAAGGAAACAGGTCCAAGTCTTTTTTATTTTAACATCTCAGCAAGTCTTTTATAAAAACATAAAGGCAATGTAAATTCCAGGAGGGCAGCTTTAGTATCCTTTCTTTTTCTGTGTGTGTTTCTCTGTCTCTTGCTCTGTTGCATTGTCATACACATATACAGAGAGGGAGAGAGGAAGAAAAGGAAAGCAGAGTTTTAAGCTTTAAAATAAAGCTGTTTTCTTAGGATTGGGGTTTAGTAAAGGTTGTGCATTATATTTTCATAAAAGAGCCTGGAAAGGCAGAATAAATTCTCGCAACCCTTTCCAGCACGATCCATCTAGCCATGCAGGTAAGCAAAGCCATAGTGCTCTAACATCTCAGATACCAAAGATAAGAGTGCAGTGATAAAAGACGTTTCATCACATGATGTGGGGAAAGTTTTGCACAAGTTAGAACTAGCTGCTCAGTGCAGGTTCCTCTTTCAATTCTCTGAAACACACACACAAAAAAACACATTTCAAAAGTGGTTTCCTCAGTTCAAACCTCCCACCACTCCCACACCATCTCTATAGATGTTACCTCTAAGACGTATTATAAACTATACATAAAAGTTAGTTGTGTTTGCACTGCATAGACTGATAGTTTTTAGAGCATTCTGTCACATCATATTATAAACTACCCTGCACAAAAAACCGAGGCTTGTTATTTAGTTTTGTTTACCTGTTTCTTTAATGTAAAAGAAACCTATCCTTTTTTACCAAGACTAGTAGAAAGAGGACACCTAGCAATTCATCAGCCAAAACCTATCCTTTCTTTTTAAAGGTTATACAATCACAACAGGAAATATTTTGAAATGGTCACACTAATCACAAGACAGACTACTTTTTAGGATGAACATGTGTTTATACTAGTCTCCTATTTTTAGGTCACATCACATGCCAACTCCTTGCCATTGCCATTTGTATTTTAATTATAGATGAAATAATAACTTTTGCAGTCTTCAAGAATAATAAGATCATACTTCATTCTTGCTTTGTTCTTACTTGCTATACTCAAATTCATAATCTGACAGAAGCAAAGAGTGAGAACTAGCTAGTTTACATTTAATTAAATGTCTAGCTTTTGTTTTCCTCATAGTTATTGCCCTTTTTTTCTTGTTTCTTTAAGCACCTGCAGCAAAACAATATTTGGGAAAGATGCTAATTCTGGCCTAAGTCCTTAAAAGGAATTAGGCATCCAAATATTTTTAAGGAATCAGTCCTTAGCAGTAGCATTCCTGACTGGTTTCTATGCACCTTTCTGCAAAAGCAAAAGCAAGCTTGTCTCCAGCTGCCAAAACTGTCAATGAAAAAGTAGCAATGATACTTTGACCATGAGATCAGTATGTCAGTGAGCTCTCTGCAATGGCACGATAACCAAAACACTATGACTTTCTAGATTAGAGTAAGGATCCACCTTATTGAACATGCCTGTGTAAAAGGATGGCTCTGGCACTCCAAGAGCACTTCCAAAGTGCTGGGATGAAGTGGGCTGAGGACAACATCCACAACGAACTTCCTCATTATCACTCCTGCAGAAAGCCATGTCAATAAGGAGATGAAAATGTTATTGACTTCCGTGTATCTCTTCGTGAAAAAGCCTCCTTGCAATAACAAGAGGTAGATGACTAAGAAGCAGGACTTTTCTGAGAGTTGACAAGACTGTAGGTGTATCCTTGAGGTTGATAATCAGATCGTCTTCAATTCCAGTGGTCTCTCTTTCACTTGTTCGATGCGTTTTAAAAAGCCACTTTCCTACTCTGATTTTTCTTTTTTTTATAATACTAATATATTTGCACTGCTCAGTTACCTCACTGATGATGGTTTAAGAAATATTAGTGTCTTGCTTTGTAAACGCTCCAAGTGTTAGAAGGAGAACAAGTGGCTTTTGAAATTGCTGGCACAGCACCTGCTTTTATCTAACTGAAGAAGCAATCTGTAAAAACCATACTTGCATGCTTACTCTAAGAACTTTTGCTGTAGTATGCTACCCGTTTACTTAGAAGATTTTCCATTCTTTTCTAGAATGCCCCAAGAAGTTAGATATGTTCTGTATCCAGTTTTACAGAAAGTACTCATCCAATTAATTAAAATTAATTTACGGGAATCAGTGGACTTGTTCTCATGGTTTATAACTACGTTTTTCCTAGACAAGGCATCAAGATCTCTTACGCTATAATCTTTGCAATTCTTTCAATGACTTCTTAAAACAATGCAGTAAGCTTGATGAAATCATTCAAAAGTTATGACAGAAAGCTCTTGAATGAGTGAGTTTTTATGCCATCTTTTTGACTGTCCAGTTCGAGCAATATTCAAGGGACTCATTTGTCAAAACTGTGTTCAGATATTTTTCTTTTTAAATTGAACACTTCCTTCTACCTTAAATTGTGATACCCAAATAATGAGACTTCCCAAATCAATTATCAAAATAGGAAATTCTTTCTTTACAGGTAGTGGGTTTTTTCTGCCTACATTATAATAATGCAATAATATCCCAAGGGGAAAAATCTCCACAACCTGCAAGGTACAATAGGATTTTCTGGCTCTGAAATGACTGAATACCTCATATCACAAAAGACAGGGTATGACTTTGTACACTGGATTTCTGATGTCTTGTTCTTGTCATTAGTAAAGCTCGAGAAAGCCACAGTTCAGCTGAAAACCAGTTAAAAGATTTTCTTTAGAAACTGGGTGTAAAAAGAAATTGCGGTTAGTTTTGCTCAATCACAAAAAAAGATAGAGACACAGGAAAGCAACAAGTACCTAGAAGCAGTTACTACAGAATGCAAGTCCACAGAGAGAGCCTAGAGCACCCACCATCCACGCCTCCTCTACCCCAGCTTGTAGAAACATAAGTAGACAGAGGCACCTGCCTGCCCAGGAGTCTCCGTGGCCCCAGCTGAGATGTCCCATACCTCGTTGGCTCACAATTAGGCATTTTAGAATGAGATCCAGAAAACCAGGACACCGAGCAGCAACAAGCTAGACAACAGGAAACGCCTTGGTCCCTGAGAAAGCTGCAGCTCTCGACACTTTGCTGAGGGTTTCAAGGAGACCTTTAGCTACAACCATGTATTACGACTGAAATGTCTCCTGGAGTGAGATGCTTGCATCAGTCTTATCTCACAAAAAATTGAAGGATCCAAACAACAACAGCACTGTTCACATTTCCCAAATATCACTCAATGGGGATGTGGGAGATATGAATTCACTTCTCTCTTCAGAGTGATGAGATTTGAATCTACACCTCCCACTAAGCAATAAAATTTTCTATTAGTCACTTCGTATAAAACATATAAATTACATGGAAATAGGAACTGCAGTTTGGATGTCTTCTCCTCTCAGGTACTGACCAAAACACTACAGTCTTTTTTTTTCTCACCCATGGACTTTATATCCCAGTTGCACCGTGCAAACTGGAACAAATTCAGGTGCAAGAGAAAAGATAAGTGATAGATAAATAAATTTAACATGGTGGTTAATGCATTTCTGCAAGAATGGTTGGTTCCAAACAGATTAAGTAAACATCCCTAGTCTGTAGAGAGAGTGCTCTAAGCATCCACAGGATTAAAGGCACATGGCATTGCCACCTTTCTTCTGATTGTATCCCATGCAGGATCTACTCCAGCAAGTCTCCAGTAAATGCTTTGACTATTTATGGTATATTGGGTCCTCAAAATGATACAGCGCAAGGAACAGTCTTTCCTCACTCCACAGCTGTGGATCATTTCAGGCCTTCAGTCTGAGCTGGATGTTAGGATATACGTGCTTCTGAGCACTTAGTGACTGGGCTTCACAGTTTTGATATTGGGCACCCTTAGCAAAAGCTGAGCAGTGGAAGACCTCAATCTTGAGTTTTAGCACTTACAGTGACGATAAGAGTATTTAGGCGCCTAAAGCCTTTTTTCAATGCTAGCGTTAAGGTCGGATATTGGAAATTCCACCTATGAAGAAATCTTTTCTCCTTTAGGGTGAGTTTGGGGGTGAATGCCAACAAGTAGGTCAGGCATATGAACACGCAGAGGCCTGATGTTGGGCATATAATGTGATCCACAAATGCACATTTGCCTTGCTCTGCCTTCTGGGATTGTGCCCCTTTTGCTGAGGTCCTTTACATTTCTCCCCCCCACCCCCAGGCTGGGATGGGAGAAGAACAATATAAAGATCCTATACTTACACTGGCTACATTTACCTCTTCAGAGGGGCAATTACACAGGGAGATACCTAGGAAGCTTTTCCACTACTTGAAGGCCAGAGAAAAGGACTTCAGTAAAAATGAGAGTTGGGCTCATGGAGTTACAACGTGGGGCAGGTTGGCCTCAGAGCAGAGACTAACCTAATGCTTTTTTAACAGAACTAGGCTCACGGGACATAAATGGAGTAGTTTACATACACCTCCTCACCCCAGCACAAGACCTCAGCTATCTCTTGCAACATCCTGTCATCGCTGGTATGACTAACTCCTGTCGGTGGGTATGTGGATGCACCACTGTGAAGGACAGGGTTGAGGAAAGTAGCAGATGATCAAGTCATTTTTAGTGTTGTGTGGCGGCAGATAGCAAGCAATCCTGATACTTCCGATGCAATGTGTGATGTAGGCTTGTCAAAATAAAACACTATTAGAAGGATGAATGAGAAGACCATAAGATTCTCGGTGGTAAAAGCCTGACAAAACCGCACTCCTATCAAACTGTTGTCACCTCTTCAACCCACTTTTCTGATGAGAAGCTACCTGAAAATTTGCTTGGCTTTCATACTCCCAGTTGGTTGGGAAGATGCATAGATCAACTTATTCATAGAGTGTAAACAAAGAAGAAAAGCACAAGTATCTAAGAGATTGTATATTAAAGAGTTAAGAGGAAGGGAGGAGAAATAAGGAAGTAGTGGTTGAAACAATCTGCTTTTAAGCGTACAAAAAGTTAAAAAAGACTTGATAACATTTTAAACAGAGTATATAAACAACACAGAAAAGTCCCAAACTAGGTGGTTTTTTCCTAGGTGGTGGGGGTGTTCAGAACTAGTGGACACTATAATGGGAACTTCAGAAATGGAAACTCTGGACTTTTAGCCAAAGAACAAGCACACATTTCTCACCAACCCAGACTAAAACATGAAGTGAAGTAACTATTTGTAATAATGAGAAGAGAGGTTGGTTTCCAAACCCTTCCAGTGTACAGTAGCACCATTTTTTTCTACCCAGTTATTTAATTTGAGATCTATTAGATCAAAAGTATATAAAACAGAGCAAGTGCAGTAAAGTACTTTACCTTGGGGTTTGCCACTAAGGACAGCTGGACTGTCAGTGTCAAAAAGACAAATACAAACTGATTTGCAAAGAACATTTACATACTCTATAATTCTGATCTAAGAATGCTATGCTGGCTTTTTAAAAATTATACTATATTTGGCTGTCTCTCCACTGGGGAAATACTCTTGTCATTTGTCATCATTGACAGTAGTGATTCAGCAGCAGTACAATCTTTGTAGCCCTAACATAGGAAAAAAAGTTCTAACACTAAAGTCAATGTGTGTTCAAAAAAGTGCTGTCATTTTCAACTGTCTGTACGTAGGGCATTGCCAAAATCTATGGCACCGTGTTTCACCAGTGTGAGTGGTTGTAGAAAAGGACTTAGATTAGGGATGGTTTAGGATTAATTTATTTCATAAGTGAAATAAATGTGAATAAGATTAATATAAAATAAAGAAATAGATAAAATTGAAAATATTTCATCTTGATCTTCAGAGCTATTTAGTATTTTAATTAGTGCAAGCTTAACTTTCTGCTTCTATATAATCCCATTTAACACGTGTGCATGAAGCAATAAGACAGCACGTAACAGTCTAAGCTTTTTATTGACCAGCATCACTGCAAGTTGTCTATCTTCACTGCCTTTGACAGCTACACATCAAGAGAATTAAGCTTTGGCTCAGATCTTGAAAAAGGAAATAAGCACCCACAAGATAGTCTCTACAGCACATTTCTCCTCCTCTGGAGGAGAGCATTGAAGCATTAATGTTGACACAGAAAGCGCAGACTGAATCTATTTCAGGGAAGGCTTGGATGTTTGACTTCTTCCCAGAAGAAGAACACAATGGCACTGGGCTGCAGAAATAGAAGGCAAGAGCCAGGACTCTGTGGACCACCGTGGGGATAACGTGCACCGAGATGCTGTTCCAGGCAATGCTTTCTATGAGCCAGTCAATAAATACTGTTCACAGAAACAACGTAGGCTGTTTGGATTTAAAAATGAAAGACTCTGGTTTTTCAGTACACCTTCTTACCTGACAAAGGAGGCTTGTGGGTGGGCATGTGGCCTCATCCGTAGGGGAAGGTTGTGATGTGGGAGAATCCAGAAGGGTGTGTGGGAGTCCTGGGTGACTGTCAGCCAGAGCAGGCATCAAACACTTCCACTTGTTCACTTTATCATGAATTTAGAAGCAAGAATACAAACTGCTCAAAATGCCTCTCACCCATCCCTTTTTCAGCCTGGGATCAAAGCGATAAAATTGTAGCTCAGAATAAATGGCAGAGTATTTAATGTGGTTACAAAAACCGGTCTGCAAATCCTACACCAAATCCTGCTTGACTCAACACATGACAGACCCAATTTATGAATGGGGCAAGACCCAGTGAATACATTTACCTTCCACTGAAGGCAACAGGAAGCAAGAACATTTAGCATTCGTCTCTCTTGGGCCTGCAGCTGGACACAAAAATATCTTTGATATAGAAGCGTAACTTTATTTCTAATGCCTGGCACATTTTGAATTTCTGGCCAGTCCTTTGTGAACAAACGCCTACTTATTAATTTCTTTTTTTCAGATTTACTAGAAAAGTCTAAGCTGATGATATATGGAAGGTGATAACTTTTTTCTTTGCTAAGACAGGTGGGGGTAGAGGAGCATTTACAGCTCCTGTAGCACGTTAATCTGAACCATGAAATTGTTGGCAATGGCAAGCTGCAACACTACGGGTTTTATTTCAAACATGAGGAAGTCAAATCCTCAGGTGCCCCCACGCTCTTTAGAAGTAGGCAAAGATGTTTCTGACCAACTATCTTCCCTTCAACACTCATGACTACACTAGTCCCAGAGACAAGTTAGAACAGCCAGAAGAGTAGGCATAACCAAAGGAGCCGATATTTCTGTAGTACAGTTTGTCTCTCTCTGCTCTCCTACGGCTAACTGGCACAGGAATAATATTTCTACGTGCTGGTGTTCCCTGAATAACAAAGTGATCCCCAGGCACTGCTGTGTGAGACTTCAAAGTTCATTTCTGCAGTACTGCAACAGCAAAAACTGGGAGGTGCTGAGAATCTACCCCACTCAGTGCAAACAGAAAAATTCAAGCCGAGGGTAGACCAACCATCTATGTTATTGATATCCAGATCAGTTATGATCTCTGCCTCTCTCATGTGGGGGTAATCATGTACTCATGAAAGACAGCCCACAAACATTAGCAGGAACAGACATGTGAGTTGAGCAAACCTATCAGCCTACTATAACATATAAAACTGCGCCATGTCCTGTTAGTTTTTCTGAGAAGTGTTGTTGATGGAAAACTTTTCATTTAAAAAGCTGGAAAAAAGCTTTCACAAGTATATATGATTTAAAATCTCAAACATTTAACATACGCTGAACCTGAAACATCTTGGTGATGGGTTTGTGAGGCTATTTTATCCACCAAGACCAGAATTTAAGGTTATGTATCTACACAGCAGAGAATTGCTGAGATCACGAAAGGCAGACACCTAGCAGGAACTTCATTCTCCATCCTCTTAGAGGTGTTAACGATATCTTTATGCCCCATGGGAGAAATGTATGACTGAGAAAGCATATCTTCATGTGAACGAATGGGTTCCAGATATTTTCTTTGACAAGCAGGTAGAGATTTAGGTCATGAATTAGGCTGATAAAGAGATGTTATATGCAGTGTGCAAAGCAGCATTTAGTTCAACTTAAGGGCTTAATCTTGCTCCTGCTTAACTCAGTCTCACATTCTTGTGCTAGCAGCCAACTTCTGTTAGCTGCAATCATGGATAAGCTGCAAACTTTTTGACTAACTATGTATTTGTAACGACCACGACAGCTCTGATCAGTGCACTGATTATTTAAGCACTGTGTAACTGAGATCATTAGCTTTGCAGAGACCTCGGATTGAGGAGAGGGGAAGGTGTCCCTCATGAAAATGTCTTGTT
The DNA here is from genome assembly GCF_000690835.1 of Fulmarus glacialis. Lineage (NCBI taxonomy): Eukaryota > Metazoa > Chordata > Aves > Procellariiformes > Procellariidae > Fulmarus > Fulmarus glacialis. The sequence goes on along the minus strand of NW_009196208.1, from coordinate 27,155 downwards.
TTTTCCTTCTTTGTCAAAATACTTACAATGCTTATATACCTCAGGAAAGCTACTGCTCTAGCAGCCTGGACTAATAAACAGCTGAAAAGCCTGAGAGCCAGAATTTATCAGCAGGTTTCCCTGGTTGCTTTGCAGTTTAATGATCCTACTAGTGAAAAGCTGGAGGTCAATAAGCTGAAGAGAGCCAATCAACCCAGCTGCCAAGAAACTTCACAAGTCAGCTGGCTGGAAAATGGACAAGTTTAACCCTGCCCATTTCCATTTGATCTTTGTTGGAACCAATGCCCTCCCAGCAATCTTCCAAAGGCAAAATACCCCATCAGAAAGGTTTAGGCTTTTTTCTCCTCATTGTTCAATGAGTGACACTATGCCCTATGTACAGTGCACTGTTCAAACTCTTGTCCTCAATACCAAATAAATAATTTATTTGTGGGCATTTTTGTGGCATCCAGTGTAGCACCAAAGTGCTTCAAAAAGGCCTGCAAATTTCTTCTTTGCAGCCTTCCTCTAATATAAAGATTATTTAACTCCATATTTCAAACAGGAAAGTGAGGAATGGAGGCCCTGAGTTGCCTAGGACCTGACTTTTAAGAGCATGTGGCGTTACATAAAATGTTACTGTTTCAAAGCCACATTTCTATTGACTATATCTGGATCTATGAGTAGTCAATTCTTCTGCAAGTCAGACCCAGGCCACACACATAGGTCATCTGGAGGAGGCTATGGATGAGCCTTGGAAACATAAAAACTTGGAAAAAAAATCTTAGTGAGTCTCACAGAACATTCTCTCTCTCTCAGGAAAACTACTGGGAGACCTGAGCCTTGAACCTCTTTGTGAAGGTTCCTTTTATGAAAATTCCCTGTTGCCTTTTCTTTCTGGGGACTGAATATGATTTGCTATAATCTTTTAAGATGGTTGATAGAAGAGAAACACTTCCCTTCCCTGTCTAAATGATAGAGTAGCGGTTAAGGTCAGGAAATAGATGCCTCAAGTTGCCTCCCAAGTCTGACCATGGAACTTATTATCTGAGCAGGAGATTGCTTTAACCACAAAGCTGCTGGTACCGCCCATATTTCACATCAAAGATGCGCAATAAAAAATTATATATACGACAACTCAGGGAAAGACAGAAACACCATGCAGGAGAGCAAGAGATTCTCTAGCCCAATGACAGGGGCAGTCATCAACTGTAAGGTAGTGGACATGGCCTGGTATCTACCCTTCAGATTGGCCTTTTCCGTGTGGGAAAAACAGTGACTACTTAATGTGAAATAGTGTCTTTGAAGACGAGACTAGAGATGACGTCTTTTGCCTTCTAGCTGAACAATATTTCAGGCATCTGCTCCTCTTTTGTCCAATGACCACTGCTTGCTCTTCCAACTTCAACTGGCCAGGTGCAAATCAGCCCAGACTGTGGTAGCTAGCATACTATCTAGCTAGCAAGGAAGGAGGTGGATACTTTCCAAAGAGTGTTGAACGTGCATGCTCTTTCCCCTAGAAGAGTGCTCTAGAGGAGGAGTTACACTAGTTCCTACTCCTCTCCTTGACTGGGTTTGAAAAGAAAGTGCTTGTATTTCTAAAGAAGAAACATAGTCTTACTGATATGCTTCAAGCATGCTTCTTACTGGCACTAGGCCAGCTCTCTCAGTCCTGTCAAAATCCAATTGCTCTATAATTGCAAATGCATATCTGCTCTATACTTGTCCTTAAGTCTGCTATCTTATGTTATGAGAAGCAACTACTAGGGTATAATTCCCTATTATACAGTCAGAGGCTGTACAAGAATTGTCCACACTTGGAGCTGAAGCTCTGAAGTTCCTCCCCAGCTCCATTTCAGGCACTTTTCATGTATCTTTTTCTTATGGAGGTGCCCTTTTCTCAGCATCACACAAGACTTTTAGGCAGCATCAGTGGCAGAATCTCATTTCCCTGGACATCACTCACTCACTAAAACCACAAGGCTACTTTGCCTTTTCCTGTAGTCCTACCTCTCAGTCAGCATGTGTCCTCCAGCAGCAAGTAGATGAGAGCTGATCAAGGAGACAGGCAACAGTCTCCCTCTGAATAGGCTGTTGATTGATTTTTTTGTGCTGAAGTATTATTCTTCTGTAATATTTACACTTAGGAGACTGAGGACTATGCAACATGCACAAGGGAGATGTTACTACATGAAGGGTATGTCAACATTAGTAAATTAAATGCTGTCAGAACCTGGGCTTAGGCCATGAAATTCAGTTCCTTGGGCTGTTACAGTTCTGGCACAGTTTTGTTTCACACCAACTAATGCTCCCTCAAACAACTCTGGGCCCCACACAACCATCTTGTGTAGTTTAGGAGTTAGCACAGACCAAAGACCATTCCCAAAAAGGAGTTTGGATGTGGCCATCATGATTCAGAGGCTGAGAACAGATGTGTCAAATAAGCTAAAGACCAGTGAATGACTGGTCCCAGCAAATGGATGTAGTGCAAAATTACTGTTGGGTAAAAAAGTATTTTCCGTCTATACCACTAGAGGGTGCGGACAAACCTACTTTGCCTTGAAGATTCATTTTTAGGTTACTGATACCTGGATATTTCAGGTTTTTCTCCAGAGTATTTGAGGAAAAGAGCTGAAAGGATCACGCCTTGCTGCCTCTACAAACCCACTTACATCATCTGTAGCATGTAACCCAAAGACTGTCTTTCTCCCGTTAACCGCTGTCCAGAGACCGCCCTCTGTCCTCGTCTACCTTGATTTCATACTACCAGTTTTCCTCTTCTCTTTTTCTTTCTTTCCCTCACCATTTCTGTTCCTGCTTATCCACAGCTTCCTACCCTAACCTCTCACCACCCCCTGTGCTTCAGGAGGATTTCCCTTTGATCCCTGCACTGCTTGACTGTCACAAGGTGAAGTAACAAAAGTACAAAAGGCTTACTCTCCCACCCTTCAGCTGCTGAACCATTGTAGCCCAGAGGTGGGGTCTACTCAATGTACCCAGGATCCTGGGAGAATAGAATTTAAATTGGGCATGATTTAGAAAATCTCAAAGACTGGTCATATTTTTGAGAAGTTGTGGGGGAAAAAAAAAGAAAGAAAAAGTCTTTACAAGACAATTCCTTTCTTTGTGCTTATCCACCCACTCAAAGCAGAGGCTTGTGTTCCTGAATATTCCCTTATTGCCTCAGCAATTGCCTCATACAGCTAAACTCTGTGTGTAACATCCTGCCAAAGAAAATGCAAAACTTTTCATCTTAAATGTTGATCAGACTTACAGGCAGCTCCCTAAGGAATTTGTCTCGCCGTGGTCACTGCTGATGTTTCCGTGCTGCAGCAGATCAGATTTCCTCTATGAGTAAGAGCTGCAGAAAGGACCAAAGAAAAAATCTTTTAAGAATCAGTTGTTACCAAAAAAAATTTTTTAAAAGAAGCATATCTAAAGATAATGCTGAACAATGACAAGCACTGATAATACTGCCTTTCATAGCTTTAAAACACAGTTCACTAGCTGTAAAACATACCTGTGCAGGATTATTAAAGATGCATAATGTCCCCATCTGAAGATGAAGAGAAGATAAAAGAGCACATACTTTTTGGTGACTTGATATTTTCCCTTCTTATTTTTGCAGATCTGAATCAGGTGCAGTGTATCTGGTAGTAAGTAACCCTAACTGCTTCATCATGACCGTACCGGTGAGTAATTTCTATTGTTATTTCAAGACTTAATCAGCAGTTGGGAGAACGAGGATGTGAGGGTAAAATTATTTTAATTCACCAGCTGCTGAGACTGAATTCTTCATGAAATAGTGTGAAAATGTGACAAAAATGTGCAGCTCTTGATGAACAAGCTTATAGATGCCTTCCCCCAGCCTGAACAACGCTTGGGCCCTCATCAGTCTGTGCGCAAAAAGGCAGAATCTCTCTGTTGCGATATATAATGAGAGCTAAAATCCAGCATTTTAAAAAATTGAGCTGTTGCATGAAGCGTGTACAGATCTCCCTCTCTTTCTCTGTCTGAGTATTTAGCTTTAGTTAAATACTCAACAACACCGAAAAATAAGACTACCAATGGAAAATTTCAGTAAGGACGGAAGGCTTCCGATCAAAAATATATGAAAAGAGACCAGATCAAACTGACATTACCAGCTTCAAAGGATGTAGAAAATGAACCCTGTGGGATATTTCTCATTGATTACCACCTAAATTTAGACAAAAAATGGATTATATTACCCATTTGAAACCAATTTTAAAATAACAACCCTAACTCTCAGGCTAAGAGTCCCTCTCAGGTTTCCTGCATATAAATAGTAAGCCCAGGAGGAGCACCAACTTGACCTTCCCATTGAGAGCTGACAGTAAGAGTAAACAAGCCCAAACTACAGTCCCAAAGACATTTACTTATGAAATGAATTCATTTCATCCAGGAATTTTTGAGGCAGTAGTCAAGGGCCAAACACTCCTGTTTTTATAAAGTCATTTTCAGAGGAGAGCTCCATTTTCAAGCTCATTTTGCACGCGGTGAAAAACATGAGAACAGTGTCAATAAATATACCTGATACGAAAAACATCCTTCTGTCCATTTGGAGGCTTTGCAAACATTAGTTGTCAGCAGTGAAGCCCCCTGGACTTCTGCTTCAAAACAACTTTTTATCTGGAAACTATGCAAATATGAAGTAAAGTTGTAGGGCAGCAATACGTGTGCAAAACACCACCACATCTTTTAAACACATTGAGAAATAGTCTTGGTGTCTCTTCAGTTTTGAGCAGGACAGAGGGAGTCCACCACAGGATAACTTCTTGAGGCTGGGCTGTGGGCTGCTGGGTTTCTCCCCTCTAGCCACTCAACCAGAACACAGCAGTTACTGGGGGAGACCACATTTACCATACAAAGAATGGCTTTTTTAGGATTTGTTTCTTTTTCATCCTATTATGCTGCTACATATAACGTATGCCTCCCTCTGACAGAAAGCTGAGGAGTACACCCTTTTCCCACACCAAAGAAAGATACTCATGCTGAAAGGGCGCACTGGAGGAAACATTTTAAATCACCTAAGCTGGCCTTTGCTGCACTTACAGTCATCAGTGAGAGCAAAATTGTCTGCACAGGCAGATGCATCTGAGTTGAACCCAAACCCACCCTGAAAGACAGAAGGTGAATACACATTTTCAATAAATGGAGCTGCAGGGATGCTAAAAACTGAAGGCAGAAGCAGTGGGTAAGCTGCTGGTTGGCGACAGGGGAGACCTGGGTTCAGTTTTCTCTTCCCACGCAAAGCTGCTGAGTACTTTCCCTTGAGCTGTGCCTATGCAGTAACTGGGAAATGTGACTGCAGGATGGGTAGGCACACCTCAGCCAGCTTTCATCTAGCAAGCTGTGGCATAGGCTGCAAGTATTTAGCAGCTAAGGCCATACAGAGCTGTAAGGACCAGCAAATTGCTTAGCATCGATACTCAAACTGAGAAGACTAAGGCTGATGCAAATGCTTCTATCCGTGCCACAGCCTCCTCCCTAGCAGAATGGTGACATGCTCTCTGGCTGCATCTAAACCGACGTACAGCTGTTTGCAAGGGAAGACCTGGGATTCTTGATCAGATCACCTGCACTGGGGAGCTGCGAAAACCAGGGCACAAGTCTGTCGTCAACTGGGATTCATCCCCATCTGTAGATGACAGTGACAAAACTTCTGTGGCTCATAGAGTCTTTTATGGGTGAAATTCATTACAGAGGTCCAAGTGTTACCGTAGTAGCGATATCACAAGTAAGGTGGCGGTGATTTAGGAATGAAGTCCAAACACTGATGGGACTTACGTGTCTGAATCAAACGAATGCTTTTGAAAACCCTAGCTAGATTCTCCCAACCACTATGTATAAAATCCAGAAAGTGTTTATACTAAACACTGAGCATAGTCAAGGAGCCAATGTCCAAACATTAAAACTGATTACAAGCAAAGACTTAAAAAAAAGCAAATGCCAAAAACCTGAATCTTCAGTGTATGACTTTACCCAGGGATCCTCACAACGTACAATTTCACTTTCTGTAGGGCGACCTGGTGACAGCACATTATCACAATAACTGTCCTACAGATGGCTATTTTATGCTTGTTTCTGAACTATTAAAAAAACCTTCACGCAAATAGTGTCTCTCCCTGTCCATTAAGAGACAACAAATGCAGTATGCAAGAGTGCACTGAGTTACGAGACTTCCTTCTGGTGCCCGTCTGTCTGAGTTCAGTTTTTATGCATCAAAAGACCCCGATGAAATTATATCATTTTATGATATGGTTCCACAGTCACTTCTGTGTGTATGTTTGGTTGCTGCAAGCCTCAGGAACAGTCTCAGGATGACTACAATATGTGACTCTGCAATAGCTAAAGATAGATATAGGTCCAGATTTACAAATAAAACTGGTCCAAAATTATCTGTTTTTTTTTCTCCCCCAATACGTAGAAGCTCATTCTTCCTCTTTTTAAAAATACCAGTGAAGACACGCTATGATTTTTACTACTCTCCTTACTAAAGCAAACTGTACACCTGAGAACCCCTTATTTTGATAGTGGTTTGTGCAGAGTGAACTCCTTAAAACTGGCGGTAAGAATTTTCTTTCTCTTACTGCAGTATTTGCTGACTTCTGACTATGTGTAACATAACTTCTTCATTACCATTGCTCTATTATTAACCTATACAGTTCTTTCTTTATTTCTTCAGCTCACAGTCATCTGGCACAAAGACACACATGTACTTCTTGGATTGCAATGAACTTTGTTCTCCCTTCGGATGTAAATAATAGGAGGGAGAACAGATCAGTCTTGACTGAGTCTGACTCCACTGAAAAACAATTTTCAATAAACAATCAAGAAGTGAAAAGCTGTACTCCTTACCTGGTCTGGGATGTACAGTGCACCTTGAAAGCCTCTTAAATGACAGAGAAGAATTGGAAATAGTTGAAAGTTTGTACTCATCCAACCACAGGGCTCAGGAAATGACCGTGTATTTTGCAACGATTAACTCCTTCCTCACTTCTAATGTCTTCGCTTTTTCAAGTACAGTAAAAAAATCCATCTTACCCTTCCACTGCAGTTTGGTAACTAATGCCATGCCCTACACATGATTTCTCTTTCACACTAAGAATATGCAGGTGGCCAGAGGAGATGACTCTGATCACCTCCATGGAAGAGAGAATTTGCAGCGTCTTCTGCATAATTGTGATCAAGTACATTTTACTGTTGAGTGAAGCTTATGTGATGAAGTGTAGAAATGACTAAGTAATGGCTTGAGTGCCTAACTCTCATTTTTAGAAGAGGCTTAGAGCAATATTCTCAACATGACTTCAGTGTTGCGGTGCCCAACAGAGCACGGAAAAAAAAGTTATTTAAAGGAGCAGCATCCATTGCAGTCTGGACAGCCATTTGATGTACATATAGTGTAGGATACTTTTATGCACAGGGGGTCTCTAGGTGAAAGTCAGGCACGCTGGAACATCAGGAGTTAGGTCCTCTGCACATAAAAATCCTTCTGCCCCTAAAAGCCTGTTTCCCTTGGCTGAACGTACCTGTTTGACTGAAAGGCATTTCTGAGCCTGAGCACTATATAAAACCATTAGCCTGAAAGCTAGTAAAGGCTAACAACAGCACAGGCAGGAGCGCAGGCTGCCTTTGGGGAGCTGGCACCTCCACGCTGAACCCAAGGTGGCACCCGGGCTCTCTGCATGGAGGTGCAGGGGGGATCAGCACCCCAAAGTGTATTCCCCCCACCAAAACAGCAGGCTGAAAAAGAAAACACTTTCAAGAATGCAGACTGTAACACCGAAGACAGACCTGTGTTTTGCACTCTTCCTCTTTTTTTATGATTTAGAAAACAAGCCCTGGACATATGTGCATACATGTCCTTTCCACAGCCTCGAAGTCTCTTTGCCTAGGCATGTGTGTGTTTTATTTTAAAAATCTTGCGGGGGAGGGAAGTGTCACTCCCTGCATTTGGGATGTTGGTAGAGGAAGAGAGAATAGAAGTGTCACCAATGTGCACTTTTATACAACAGTTTCATAGCTTAAGCACCCACTATGATGGTTTGGGTTTAGTCTTCTCTTTGAGAAGAGCTAAGTCCCTGTTTTGGGCATAAAGCGTGTCAAAAGTCCACAGAAGCTAGAAGAGGTAGGGATCTAGTCCATTCTTCTCAGCAAAGCTGATCTGACAAAGCAGGACTTGATGCGTCAGCCGAGCCTGTGCTCCACAGACTTTTCCATGGGAGAGAGGCTTTGTATGAACTACATAAATGACTTTGGTAACAAAGACCAGAGCTCAGCATTGTCCAGCTCTTGGTGGATGGTGGGTTTCAGAAAGAAGTTTCTTCTTAGATTTTTACTACTTACAAGACCTGGGCACTCAGATCTTGGATTCCTTTCAGCAGAGTGGTCCAGCTTCACCAAAAGGACTGGAAAGGGTACGCATCCCAGCCGTGTGCTTAGGGGATTATCCCAGAAAATGGGAATAGGGAGCCTGACCTGTGCAGACCGAGGGGTCTTCCGCTGCCTGGGCCAGTATTCTGGATTACCGCACCAAAGGTGGCTAGGACCGCCTTCCCCAGCACTGCTCACAGCCACCCTGCCTTGTGTAGAGAGCACTGCTGCGCCCGTGTTGGACAGGGCTCAGGTTCCTCCGGGCAGGCAGACACCACAGGGTGCTTCCTCCCTCCCCCGGATGACAGCAGATCTAGTACCTCAGCCTGCAGCCTGCAGAGCTTCTGAGCCTGGGGAGGGACCTTGCGCTGGGTTATCTGAGACAGAGGTGAGGTTGTCTCACCTAGCTCTGGGCATTTGCACTACAGATGTCTACACCAGAGGTAGTCATTCAAGACACTCTTGAATATAGCCAGTGGAGAGAAACAGACCTTTGCAAGGTTCTTTATCTGGGAGTTTTAACAGCCAAGTAAGAGTTCCTTTTGCTATATATATATATATATGCTTGTATAATTTTTTATGCAATCAAGATTTTATAAAAACAACAAATAAAATCCTTATTCTTATGAAGTTAAGTTCTTCCATTGACTTCTTAGGGATTATTTCCAGTAATAATGACTCCTGAGGCACGCTCCTGCGAGACAGTGAGGAGTGTGATCTGCACTTGATGTTCATCCTTTCACGGTCTACCACAAAAATAACAGGGATACTCAGGATCTTTGGTATAAGCAGGTGCTTAGTTGCTTTTTTTGAATGGAGGCGAAAACATTCAGGTGATTCCTCAAGCTAGGGCTATTTATTATATAGCTTCATATACAGAAGCACAAGGGAGTTTTACATTAACGTGGTTGCAGGACAGAGACTCAAGTTCTTCTTGCCTTGACTCCTCTCACTTTCACATACAAAAACTGAATCAACTGTCAGTCTTTGTCAGCTGCCAAACTTGCTTCTCACCATGAGCCTACAGGTAAACAGGAAGGAGTTTCAGTCTCACAACCTCAAAATGTGCAAAAAAATATTGAAACAGACCTCCTAAAAACTAATGAGATTTGCTTTGCTTCCTAGGTTATTATTTTTTTACCAACAATCTTTCAGTTCAAATACAACAACTTAGAAATAGAGCTTTTTTCCACTTTTTGATCCTTAAGGCTACAAATACTTAAAATTTTACAACTTTTATCCACTACCATTTTTAAAGAATCTTTCCCCTCTAAAACTGGGGAAAGGAACTTTCAGAACAAAAAAAACAGTATTTACTTTTGGTAAAAAAAAATGAAATTTGACAGTCCTGGAGTATTATGTGATATAATGAGTATAAACAGTAATTAACGCTGCTGTACAATATACTATGGTACATCATAACATAATTTAATGAAAAGAAAGTTGTTCATCATTATTATTATTATTATTACTACTACTACTATTACTACTACTACTATTACTGTTACTATTACTACAAGGTAATCAATTTGATGGGACTCATTTGGCCATGTTAACATTTCCTCAGAAAGCAATTAGGTGCTAAGAAAGCATCACTCTGAAGACTAATCATGTCTTTCAGAATGATTATGAGCAATGCTGTGAATTTTTATAGATCAGTTTCCTTTCAGTGGAGTTCTAGCCCTCTGTAAGGCCATAGTCAGCTTCTTACTGAGCTCAGTAAGGTCAGGAGTTCATCTTGCGAGTCGTCCCTGGAGCCATCTCAAGCAGTCTATGAGTATTTGGGTTCCTGCCTTTGTTGATAAGACTCTGCACTTTGACTATGCTCTCCTGGGAGACAGGGACATGACTTTTGTGTGAGACATTTTAGACTACTCTGGTAATATTTTAGACTCTTTTTTTTTTTTTTTTAAAGTAACGTTAGAAAGCTCCTCAGTGTATCTCCAGCGCAGAGGTCTTCCTCTAGGGTGAATCTGCACCAACCCTGAGGGCGACCTGAATGTGGTTCTGGCTCCTGGTGCCCAGAGGAAGCAGATGCAGGCGGGGATCTGATTTGCACAAGGCCCTGAGGGCTCCCCAGCCTCAGGACATACCAACCGCTTGCATAAAAAGAGAGAAGAAATAAATGGTCTTGGGGAGCTGCACTAAGGCTAAATATGGTTATTTATTAACAGCAATGTTATTGCCAGAGAAGCAAACACTAGCTTCTCTTCTGCAGCTGAGGGGGGTCTGGGGTAATGCACAATTGCAGGCTAAATGCAGGACCTGCTTTGGGTCCCTCTGATGGACCCCGCCCGGCAGTCAATGAACAGAGGAAGGCCTAACCTCTGGAGGGCATGGCACAATGTTAGCTGTGGCATGAAAACAAGCAAGAGAGGCAAGCTGTCATTGCGCTCTTCCTAAAGGGTTCTTCATCTCAGCTTGAGGTGTATCGGGAAGCAAAGAGAGCTTGCACAGGTGGTGGTGGCGGTGGAGGGGTCTGGAAGCACAGCGATACGGGAGTGTGAACTGGGTGGTGGAGGGTGGGCAACCTTAAGAAAGAAGTCCTGTGCTTTGGGAGTGAGAAGATGGAAGAGTAAATCTGTATAGAAAGAAGAAGGAGCTGGGAGGGCTGGTGAAGTGAGGAAAGGTGGTAGGAGCGAGGGAGGCTAAGAGAACGAGTCCCAGAACTGCGGAAGGAGGGCAAGCAGAACGGAGGGGAGGAAAGAGGGTCTGGTGACATCCTTCACATATCATAACAGAGGGGAAGGAAAGGAGAAGAGCATTCTGGGAGACTTCTGCTTCTCCGTCATCCAGTACCAGGAGGTCTTGGGCAGGTCTCCAGGGCTCAGGCATTTGGTCCATTCTAGGCAGGCAAAATCATCATGGCATGAAGTGTCCCACAGCAAGGTGAGCTTTGCAGAGGGACGGAGGGAAGGCAGGCAACCAGTAAAAAGAGGTGACCTCTGCCTCACAGTCAACCTAATATCTCCAAGCTCCCTAACACCCACCCACCTCCAGAGCTCAGAACTGAGTTGTGATGCCAACAGTGACAAGGGCAGACAGAATACATTACTTCGGCGCTCATCATCCAGGTGGCAAAACTCCTTTTTGCCCATGCCGTTTAGCTGGCTGTGCTATGATGCCATTACACATCTGATGAAACTCCAGACCTCAGTTATGACTGATTGTCCATTTCAGTGCTAACATGCAACCACCTGTGGAGCTCTCCAGAAAGAAGACATTCCTCTTAACTCTCCAGAGAATAAGCAGACAATCTTGGCCAATTATTTCTAAAGTTAGATTCAGTATCCAGATGTCCAGGGCCCATGAAGGGGTGGTATGGTTAGAAAGAAAACCTACCTAACAGTTTTTCCTTGCACAAGGAGGTGTGACCCGCTTCCTTGTCCAATGTCATAGCCTTCATAGGGTCAAAACATTTCAATTGATAGTTATTCATCCCCAAAAGTGCAGGTTCAGTTAGTTTTGCTCAAGAGAAAATGAAGGGAAAAAACTCAAAGCCAAAAAGATTAATTTCAGTGTTTTCAAACTGACATATTTTCATTTCAGCACAGGAAATTTCTGTCATAGGAAATGAGTGCTGCCCAATTCAGTGGCAACGGTAGGAGCACATAATACGGGTCTTTGCTTTGCTTGAGACAGGCCTTCCATTTCCTGGGGGAGCATTTCAGTCACTGGACTACAGCGTAGTTTGGGGTCAGGGGCTCTCCAACTAGATCTGTTCTATCACATCCAGGGAAACTTCCTACTTTTTACATTGAGGTGAGTGTCCAGGTTACACCCCGGAATCGAACTGTCTCAAGACTTTGAGACTCTCAACATCTCCTCCCCCTCCAAACACACTCACACATGCCCCTTGGCTTCTACGCGAACTGGAGGCATTCTCCAAACAAGACCCCTGCCATGTGTTTTTCCTGTGGTCTGAGCAAGGGTTCCTGTGCTGTGTGGAGGCAAAGTGGGAACAGGTGAGTGAGACCTTATTGCAAGCAAGGGATGTGAAAAAGTCTGGGAAAAAAGAGAGGAAGAGTGATGACAGATGGCAGAGGGGCGTGAATACTCCATGATGTGCAAGGGGGAGGGAGAAGCAGGGGAGCAGGGAAAAGGGGATAAGAGCCCTTAGGTAGGAGTAGGCAAGGGGCACAGCCTGCAAATCAGGAATAACCAGGCTCATCAGATGCACTGTGGCATGCATCAAAGTGCAAGTCCAGATGCAGAATTTGTCTTTCCTGTTCTGTGTTGTATAAAATATCGAACTACTCTCTGTGCAGAACGAATCTGCAGTATGGTGACTGGTGACTCTTCCTGGGAGGGAGGTGATGCTTGGATCAAGAACCAAGAGGTGCCTCAGTTTCCTGCAGCTGAAACTAAAGCCCACTTTGCGAAGCACCAGGGCTCTGCTTCCAGATCTGTGGCTGCCACCTCACAGCACCCCTGTGAATCTAGCACTGACATTTTTAGAAAAAAATTCCCAAATTAAAAGATGTATTTGGGCTGAAAATAAATTTTTCATCAGCTCAAAATAAAATACACATTTCTTGATTCACTGAAAATTCTTGAAATTTTTATCCCCAACCCTCAGTATGCCAGGGGTTTTAAGGTTTTGACCACCCTGTCATTGCAGTTTTGATCACTGCCTCCATTGCAGCAAAGTGCAGCAGTACACAAGCTCACTCCGAATAAAACCACCTGCACAGCACAAAGTGGCTACAGCCTTAGCTTGAATTGACTCAGCTTCGAGAAAACTAATAACTGCTTTTGAAATAATTTAGAAAATTGCGTGTTTGCTGACTGCTGGTCTGACTAACCCCTACTAGGCAGATTTCAGTTTGATAATCCCGATACTCAGTCAGACTTTAAAAGTGACTTCCCCTTGCTATTATTTCTGTTTCAGGGTATGATCCCCACATAAGTGGGTTCCCTTAATTTTCCCAGGCAGTGTAAACGGGCCATTAAATAGGCAAAAAAGAAATAAAGCAGGAATCAGAATTTCTTGCTTTGTATTTAATTATTGGAGGTATTTTTCCACCAGTCATATAAAGTCCAATACTGTTTGTCATTTGTCTTCGTTAAAAATATATTTAAATTTCAGACTAAGGACTGGACTCAGGACTGAGCACCTCAAGTGTTATTTCTGTGGGAGAAGGGTTGGGAGGAGGCAGGATCCAGACCTTGGTCTACTGGGTTACTGCATTTTGCAGAGGGAAGTTTCTCCCAGAGACAAGCAGAGTGATCAGAAGCTCAGGTAACTTGGGTTGGAGGAAAATGCACTCACTTGTTACCATTCTCCAGGCACCTGCTTGAGCTGGGTCCCCAAGATCAGACAGACACGATGCTCTCTGCTGACATGGCCACACACCCATCTCTCTGAAGCCCTCCCAAAGAGTGGGTCAGCTCAAGAGACAAATCTCTATGGTTCTGCAGAAGGCAATGTTCTGGTGGTCCCTCTACACTCATATTGGTTGAAGCAATTGAGTGTTGCCCCAGAACTGAACTCTGTCTTGGTCCTCTGCCCATAGTTCCTAGGAGATGCTAGTAAGACCACTTCAACCAAAGTTTTCCCAAAGTGGACATATTCTTGGGACCCAATTTCCGGGAGCATGCCTTGAAACGCCTTGGGACCAACCAACTGAAGTCAGTAGGGGCAAGGCTTTGGTCAAAAGCTGTGCTACTAGGGTCATATAGGTTCCAGCAAAACTTCTGCTGGTGGTCATCAAGGTTGTTTGGTTACCTTAGCCACAAGCTGCCAGATCTCAGCCACCCCAGACACTTGAGTGACTGGTGGGCAGACTGGCAGGAAACCAAAGCTTCCTGTCTGCCTGTTCCCTGATTAACCAAGCTCATGGATATATCACAGAATGGTTTGGGTTGGAACGGACCTTTAAAGATCATCTAGCCCAACCCCAAATGAAGGATGCGCAAGTGGGAAAGCCTTTCTTCAGCCTGCCCAGCTTCCTAGCTTCTTGTAACCACGCTCTCCTGGACAAAACAGGCAGGAAAATGGCCAGCTCCTGCAAAAGTCAATACATTCATCTTATGGAAGCAAAGTATTTTTCTGTGGTTAAAAATAACAGCTTTTTAATGCTTTGGGTTTGTTTTTCCTTTTTGTTTTTAACAACTAAAGTGTTTCAGTTTTGCACCTATTTGGAAAGTGGGTTTTTTTGGTTTTGTTGCCCAGATGTAGGATGTGACAAATTGGAATATGCTGAGTAGATGTTTCAGAGCAGCCATCAGCTTGTCGTAGTTTAACCCCAGTTGGCAACTAAGCAGCACACAGCCGCTCGCTCACCCTCCCCCCCACCTTGGTGGGATGGGCAAGAAAATCAGAAGCTACTAAGAAGTTTCCCAGCCGAAACCAGGACACAGCTCTAGAGCAGTGGGTGCTGAAAAATGAGGCTGTGGCTCTCTCATACAGGACGGTGGGATCCCTGTAGGTGTTTGTTGGGTTTTTTTTCCCTCTGTCCCCTTCTTGCATCACACAGCTGCTGGGAAAATATATTCACCCATGTTTGGGGAAGCAGATGCTGTCAAGTCTTGACAGCCACCAAAAATCCGTTGAAGACACGTTTACTTCTACCCCCAATGCTAGGTGTGCAAGAAACAAGCCTGCCTACTGAACAAGAAGGGAGAACAAAAGGTGAATGAGTTAATAGCTGGCCAGCACCAGCGATTCCATCCGCCGAGGCAGGGGGACCGCCACCTAGGTCTTTAAGGAGGACTCAGGTCCAGGCCCACCTGGGAGGTGGGAGAGCCTCTTTTTTTTTTTTCAATTGTAAAAAGGTTGTTTTTCAGACGTTATGTAAGACGTCCTATTTGTCTCTAACTTCTCACTGATTACAAACGGATTACAGGAAGGAAGCACTCCACCCAGTTTCTTAATTTATCATGCACCGTTGCTCAAAGGTGTCATCCGTGTCTCAACAGAAATCTGTTTTTTCCCCTTCTTTTTAAGAAAAAGAAAAGGGGAAAAAAAAAAAGCAGATGATCTTAACTGCTCATTTATTATTAATTGTATGGCAGTTACACCCAGAAAAGCTTTTGATTTTTCCAGCCGCACATTTGCTAAAAATCCTTTCAGCAAGATACAAAAAGATTTAGTGCTATTTCTTGCAGAAAGGAAATGGCGTGTGAGAGAGAGAGAAGTTAGGTGGTGCATATTTCCAAAAGGCTCTGTATTGCAGCTCAAATCAGAAACCTGGATCCTACTCCTATGATACAAGCTTAGTCAGTACTTTCAATCTTGTAATTATTCCTGCAGACCATCAGATAAAAAAAGTGAGGGTCAAATTGTGTTCCCAGTTCTGCCGAGGTGGGAGTAAAACCATTGCAGCTCCTGGAATGATTCCATGCTTACTGCCATCCTCATGGGGCTACAGCTTTGCTCCTTACGTCCTCGCTGCTTTTGCTTGCAAAGCTGTGCACGCAAAACGCTCCCGCTCAGGGCAGGGAAGGTACTTCAGGGTGACTCGGGGAAGAACCTAGTTCACGCATGGCTCTTGGGATGCTCGGGGGACGCAGGCAGCCAGCTAAGAGGGAGTGCAAGGGGTGCAGCACTTCTGGACGTGAAGCGAGCACCAAGGACAACGGGGAGGGGTAAGAAGCAAGGAAGCAGGATGGCTCGGGAAGCCTTTAGAGGAGTGTCCAGGCAGCTGGGGAGGAGAGCCGGCCAGGGCACCTGCTGTGGCAGGTGTCCTCTCAGCTGCAGCTTTCCAGAGGAGCAGCGGCCTCACATGCAAACCTGCTGGCTTGGACACCCGCAGTTCTCCAGCTGTGGCACAACTCGGGCTCCCACGGGGCGCAGCCAAGGCCCACGGAGCTGATTTTGTGGCTGGTGCTCCTTGGCAGCAGACACGGACCTAGAGCCAAACTTTGGGCACCAGGTGAGGCTGTAAGGCCAGTGCCCGGAGGGAGGAGAGCACCAGGTTGATTTTCTGCTGTGCTGTGCTTTGTCAAATACTTCAGACCCTAGAGGCTACATCACATGATGGGCCATGTCCATAAATGGCTGATAAAAGCGCCGACACCATTAGAAAATGTACATACAATGCGTTAACACTGCACGTATCAACAATGCAAATACTGATTGCAAAGAGGAAACCAAATTTACGTAGACAGATTAAAGCTAATCTGGGGGTCTTTTCGCCATTCAGTTTTTAACTGCAGGCTCTGTCAACTCATCTGTACTTACCCTTGACCCAGGCAACAATGAATTTTGCTCTCAGTCCAGATACTTCTTTGCTGCATGACTGAATGTTTATTGTATTGTTTTCAGTCATTTCCTTCAACAATGCGAATGGGAAGGAAGCTTTAGAAGAATTTTTTAAAGCCAAGAAATGTAGACCAGCAGGGTGCAGGGCCCCTGCACTAATATATACCTTGGATTTCTAATTCAGAGACATTCATATGCTGGAGTATTCTGATGCCAAGCAAGATCAGTTCCTTTCTTGCTATTCACACTGAGCTGTATTTAGAGCTGATAATTGTCTCCCAAAGAAGTTGCAATCATGTTCTGGCAGTGAGCGAGTGAAATACATTGCACTCCTCTGTGGTTTTTGCAATCTGAACTCTAAAATAGCAGTCTTTTCAGGTCCCAAATAAAACTGTAATGTGTATCTATTCCAGATAAAATATATTTTCAGTTCTGCAATTCTTCTCTCAGGAAGTTCTTGGCATATCTTCATTTCCATTGCATGTCTCAGGAATGCACCTGCAGATCTTCATTTGTGCCTTTTGTTGAAACTCTTTGCCACACAATAATAAACAATGGGATCAAAGAGGAGACTGTTTAATGCCAGCGAAAGCTTATCTAACCCCAAACAAACTCTTCAATATGGCAACATAGGCTAACTGGATTACTGTTATCACTGTATCAAGCATATAGCACACCATAAAAATCCTACACAAAACAAACTTGAAAGTACTAGTGTGCTTTTTGGTTTCCCCAAATTGTGTGTGAGGGGAAATAAGAAGTTTTCAGTAAGAAGTTTTTGAATAATTGCGATGCCATTGCTAGTGAGGGGAGAGAAAGCACAAAAAGACCTGTGAGCCAAAGCAGCGTCTCTAAGGTAAGCAGTGTTTCTTAAGGAAAACATGGTTCAGGGCAACAAACACATCAAAGTGAGCTCCTGTCTGCCACTCCTGTGCTGAAAAGTACGGTGTATCTTCCTAAGTGGAAGTAAAGAGTTGAAGAAGACGCACACCAGAGGAGCGGTCCTGAACATCTCAAACGTTTGCAATGTCGAGTCACCAGTTCCCGGGCAGCGCCCGAGGCTGCTGCGTGTGGCCCGAACCGGAGCATCGCCTCCTTCTGCAGAAGGCAACAGCCCCAGGGTGACAGGCAGCGGGGCCAAAGAGCCGGCTGTTTCCTGGAGATGGCAGGCAACACAGGCTTTGGTGCGATACAGCGAAGTGCTGCTGGTCAGGTTAAGGGGGAATCTACAGGGACCTGCCAGGAGTCTGGGCTGACGGGGAAGCGAGCAAGCAGAGGGCTGGGAGGGCAGCGGGCAGCGTTCGCTCTTGGGCATCTCCCCTGTTTTGTTAGCTGATGCTGCCATAGCGGTAGGATGGATTTGGTGATCTCTTCTGAAGTTACTCTTCTAGATAAGAACGGAAGACCTTTTTTTATGAAAGAAGGCCAAATGGGTAAAGAATAAACCCATTTTATTTCTTTTTTAGATTTATATATTATATATATTTAAGCAGCAAGTTCCCTTACATGTCAGAAACTTCTTTATTTTCACCTCAGTAAATAATATGCATTTTCATCCATAAATACTTTTTTTTAAAAAAGTTATTTTCTGCAGTGTTTAGTATGTCTCTCAGTTGTAGTAGCAATTTAGGCATTGTACATAATTCATCAGGAAAGGATGTTCTCTTAGGTTCTCTGAATAGCTGTTCCACCAAATAAATGTTTCCATTAATGTATGTTTTTACCCCCCCTCAATTATTATTCCTCTCTATTCTCCCAGTCCCATCTTTTCTTGTCACCCCAGATTCAGTCCGGTTCTTGCTAACAGGATTCTGGTTAGAAGGTGCTCTACATTTTTAGATTTCTTAAATTTAGTGGGATTTAAACCTATGCTTTTTTTTGGATAAGGCATATTGTCCCAAATGGGGGTAAAAATCTGGTTGTTTACACAGGAAGGGATGCACTTCATCGGTGCTGGTTTGCATCACTGGGCACCAGTGCTGCAGGCAGCATTGCAAGCTGCATTTTCCCCTCTCTCCCACCTGTGACCAGAGCATTTGCGGCTTTGCAGCTTGCAAAATGGAGTAGTGGAGGCGGGAAACACGCAGCCCCAGCCCCAGCCTATTCTGGGGTCTTGCCAGTTAATGTGCTGGTGAGGAACCACTTGCTAACACAGCTGCTAGGAATGCCTTTGCAGCACCCACCTTGCTTTATGCTAGAGATGGGCAATCAGCCTAAAGACAACCTCTGCTTTTAGCCCACCCAGTCGCTCGTTTTCAGCGAGCGGCTCAGCCTTACTGATTCCCGTCACCCCGGTGAAGGTGGGGGGGTCACTGCTTGCTGATCCCCACCCCACAGCCTGCCACAACAGCAACCGGAGGAGAGGGGTGGGAGGAATTTGGAGGCTGAAAAGCACCTTCCCTGCGTGAACGCAATGAAGGTCCTGCCCTCCCTCCCTGGGTTTCCTCCCTGTGCGTTATGTGGGGTTTCCCTTTTTTGTCCCTCCTCCCAAGAGGACCCACTCGCCACCTCAGAAAATCTAATTTTGCACCTGCCACAGCTCCTGCTGTTGCAAAGTTAGTGAAGTGTGAAGCGAGTCTCGGGCCAGCATGAGAGGAGATAGGTAACAGTGCCTCCTGGTGACTTCTGCCATGATGCCAAGCTCCTCAAGCAACGAACACAGGTGTCCTCAACTATTTGACAGGCACTGAAATCCTCCTGCAGGCTGTATGCTGTCACATGCAAATATTACAGGCTTGGTGGTAGCAGCCAAATGCCAGCTTGAACCCCCTTCCCCCTTCACTGAAGGCAAGGGAGCAGGTCACCGAGTAGGGCTTGCAGCTCCTTGACCGGCAGCAAGTGTGAGAGCATTTACTACAGCTCCAGTAAAATACACCCATGAGTGAGCAAATGATTCTGAAGATGTTTGGAGGAAGATGCTACCATATTTTTGTAGCTCTAATGGAGACACTGAAAGCAGCAATAGCTGTCCCAGTTGAGGTGGCCAACCTGCTGGACCACTATGAGCTGCTGCTTCTCCTACATGACCTGGACACTCCTTTGGGGAAGCTGGATCCAGTGGCAGAGAAACAAGCCTGTTTGGCTGACTGAGAGTAAAAAATCAGTCCAAAAGCATCTGCAGCAGCATTTTCCTTGGTCCTCACTGACTAATTCAGCACTGAACAAACTCCTAAGAAGCAGCTAGGAGCCAAATGGAAAAAGGGAAAATTAAAAAAAAAAAAAAATTTCCAGGAACTCTTTGTTTCCTATGTAGTCTGGCACTATGGCTTTGTGACAAGAAAAGGCCCCTGCTAGGACATGAAGCAAGCTTTTCTCTGGGTTTGATTTCTTTTTTCCCATCTGATGTTGAAGTATCTTTAACCTTAACTTTAAGGCCTTGGTGGGAAATTTAAGGGGTTTGATTTTGAACTTACAGTGGCAGCTAGACAGCAGGTAGATTTTCAAGTCTCTGAGCACACGTAAGCCTCCAGAAGATTAAAATATTTTGTGTTTCCCCAGTTCCCACAGCATGAACTAATTTGTACTGGATTTCCTATCCTGCAGATTCCTCCTGCTCCACCTCAGATATGGGGGATATTATTCACCTTCCTTGTCTACTCCCACACACATAGATGAGGGGCAGACTCAGCTTTTATTAATATGCAGTGACCTGTTTGCAATTTCTGATTCTAGAAGCATAGCTGCAAATGTGAGAGGCTGAGTCTTTAACAAGCCCGTGGCTGGGAATGATAAGGGATACTTCCTGTAGGTTTCAGCTCCATCTATTGTTTTTCATAACAATGGGGAAAAATGAAATGTGTTTTCTAAATCAGCAATTTTATGACACAGTTAGTTTGCATTCCCTAATGAGGAAGCATTAGGGAATATCAAAACTTATAAAGGAGAAAGAATTTGAGCAACAGGATAAAAATTAAGGCTAGTACGTCAGTAATTGCAGCTCACTGAGCTACGTTGTATGCATTTAAATTTAATTGTTCGATAGGCCGATTGTCTTCATCACACATGTAGAAGCCTCGATTGACACCACCTTCCTCCCGCATATGAAGGCGTGCACCTTCATGAGCATGAAACCCTTGCTCCCACATGCAGCAAGATCCTCCTTCACTGCGACAGTCCCCAGCTCCCCCCTTTCGAGGTGGGCTGTGCCGTCCCTTCCCTAACAGCCACAGCTGGCACCACAAACATCCTCCTGCTCCTGCCAGAACAAGGCAGGAGCAAACAATTGCTGTCCCAGGGAAGGGAAGAGAAGCAGCAGGAGGGACGGCCAACCCGGCCCCTATTCCAAGTGCCTGCAACGCTTCTCTGTTGTTGTAACTTATGCCAGGTCAGCTTCAGAAAAATCAAATTTGCTGATTTTAAAGTCTTTGCTCCTCATCCTGCCCTCCCCCCAGCTTCTTTCCCTTCAGCAGGCTCTGGCTGGACACAACGTGGGGCTCTGCCCCAGGACATACATTTTCAAACTGCTGCAGGGCACGCACTGCCCCACTGCCCCAATGCAAAACTGAAGCGTGCTGCTCCCAGGGCAGCTGAGACTGCGACTCGGGGAGCCTGAGAGATCTTCAAGGACCTGTCCAGCCTTTGCTTTGACTGTCAGATGCAACAGAAACTAGGGAGCTTTGACCACCGGCAGGGACCTGCCACCTCTTGGCCAAAGCCCAGACACAGGCTAGCACTGAACTGCAGATGCGCAGCAGCAATTACAACCCAAACACTTCCCTCGGCTTCACTGCCACCGTTACTTTACTTGACTCAGACTTGGCCAGTTGTACAAAATGGTCAGATTAGCAATGAACAGTTTCTCTTAGGCTCAGCTATATCTTGTAGCTACCTTCACCCTTGTCTTGTTAGCTAAAATACCATTTCCTTTCCATCTTCCCCTACCCTGTCAGGCCAGATAAGTGTGAGTTTAAAGCTCAAGTGCTAATCAACCGACACTGCAACAGTTTTGTGGATAAGAATCACATTAGCTGTGTAAAAGCTGCCGACCCTCGTTGGCTAGATTTCTGTCCTTGAAGAGAGAAGCATGGCCCGGCAGGCGGTCTGTCCCATCTCTCTGAAATAGCTGTGCTGGAATAAAATGAAATCTTTTTCTAGAAGTGCCCGTCTCTCCCCAGTTGACAAGATTAACCCAGATACCTAGATTTTAGACTGTTTAATTTACATGAGCTGAACCCCATTCTTTGTGACTTACTTCAGAAAGGCAAGTCTTAACTCATGGGTATTTTAATGAGTTAAACTCATAACTGCCATTGCTGAGCATATATTCAGCATGTAGCCTCCCAAAACCAGCCTTGGTATACTCAGTATATGAAACTAAACTATTTTAGTGAAGTTTAGATGAAACCCGATAACAGATGAGTATAAAAGTGATTTTCTCCCCTCCTCCCCCGCCATTTGTCATAAAGAGATATAACTATTTCATTTCTGTGGGTGTGCAGATTAGAATAATTGAAAACATGAGTCTGAGTTAGTGCCAGTTGGTGCAACTGATGCTCTAGCAGATTAAGTTTAAGGTATTGCTATCTATGCATACAGATCTTTCAAATTAAATGTGGAAGAATTAGAGCATGGGACCAGAAAGTAACACTGTATTTTTATTCCTTAACACTTTTACCTGGAGGTCCTACTGCCAGTCTCATGCATCTAGAAATCCTAGATGTGAGAAATACTAAGAGATTGTTTTAAAAATCAGATTATTTCTTAAATACTTGCTTTATGGGTTGTCATTCACTGATATTCATATCTTCAAATCTTTTTATGCAACTATGGGGATGAAAAACTTTCTCTTAAGAGCAAAACAAGGGGAAGAAGAAAAATCAAACTATAATTAAAAGGAACAATTAATGCAATTAAAAAAGGATCTGAGGCGATCTGGAGTTGAACCTAAACCAGTTCCATTTATCCACAAAAAATTTCCCTCCAGGGAAAAGAGAGAAATCCAGCATCATCAGCCATTTCGAATATGACCAGGTGGAAGAATCCCAGGCAGCTGCACTGACACAGGAGGAGTCGCACTGCTGGAGCAAGATGTAGGTGAATCCTTCTCTGGAGGATATTGTTGCAGCTGCAGCATGGAGATATAGGCTGCTAGCTAAATGTTTCCAGATCAATCGTAAAAGCCAAAAGGAAGGCGAGCATTTATTAAATGTAAAATGACATTTGAAAAAGTAGTTTGGAATGTCAAACTTGTGGAAACTAGGAGATAATAGCATGAAAATCACATCTCCCT
Source organism: Fulmarus glacialis (assembly GCF_000690835.1). Classification (NCBI taxonomy): domain Eukaryota; kingdom Metazoa; phylum Chordata; class Aves; order Procellariiformes; family Procellariidae; genus Fulmarus; species Fulmarus glacialis. The sequence continues at coordinate 4,347 of NW_009196208.1, read as the reverse complement.
CTGCACAAACATTGTGAGAAAGTTTACTTTTTAACTACCATATTCCTCCTTTTCCCTTGTGCATCTGCCTCAGTCGGAGGGTGGCTATTGCTAGCTTACCTTGGCTTTACTTGCCTGTATGGATGTAAAGGACTACTAAAGCCAATCATGCATGCTATAAAACCAGGTTTTGTTGATACTGCCCATTGAAGCAGGAGCTGGGTTTATGCACTCCCAGCCCCACAACCCCATTTCTTTTGTATCTGCACATTAGCCTAACCACAGTTATGGCTCAGTATTTATGGATAACCAGACTCAAACACTTGCAAGGGGATAAGCCTGGAGTACACTTCACCTCACCTGTGCCCTATCCTTCTGAAACCCAGAGAAGGGAGGGACACTGGGATAAAGGCTTGGGGACCCGGCTACGCCTGTGCCTGATCATGGGCTGGGGTGTGGATGCCTCTGGGCTCGAGCACAAGTCTGGCCGTAGACAAAATGCAAAAAACTTGTCCAGCAATTGCCATCACGCGGTAGGATTTGGAAGCTGTAGTGCTGTGTAGCTACCCACCAGGTGGTGCCATGCAAGCACAAGAGTTACCATCACCGGTTTACAGTGGTACCTCCAGCAAGGACCTTGCGCTCCTCCAAACTCTGTAGAAATCTGAGTTATTCCACATATAAGCACACTTTTTTTGTTGTAATAGAAATCAACCCTAGGAGATAATTATTGCAACTGTGTTGCTACCCTGCTCTTTGGAGCTGTACTCTATTTTTCAAAAAAACAATATAAAGTAAACATGAAGTTAAGAACAAGAAAGAAATTATTGATATAATCATACATTTTTTTACACTATCTCCATTGACTTTTCTTTCCCTCAGTGTTGAAGAGCATGTATTCAGCCCTGAGATAAAAGTTTCAGCTGATGTTTCAGTGTTGAAAAGATTGTGCTTGTCAGCAATGAGGAGGAAAAATAGTGTTATAATAATGAAAAAGTTTTGGGTTTTGGTCAGCAGATATCAAGACTGACAGCACACAGCTTGGGATGGAAATATGTATATCTGCTGTCCTAGAGTGGGAGGTGAGCTCTGACATCCAGTAATACTCTCTCTTTCTTCCACTTGTCCTCACAATTATTCTTACTAGCGTGCCCTTTCCCCTAGACATATCTTAACAATATTTTTTAGACAGTAAAAAACTGAAAAGAAGGTTATCTTCAACCCTTGGCCTTCCATCTCCTTCCTGAACTCCCTAAGAAGGACAGTTTACTCATCTATACCGAGCATTTGACTTCCTTTTGTCCCTTTTCCATTTGACTCATTCCTGCCAAGGTATCTACTGCCTGACTTCCCCTTCTGGGTAGAGCTCATCCGCAGGGCTGAGAAGCCACAAGCAGCAGGAAAATCTGGCACTTTTGGAGGTAGGAGATAAATAATGCAGATGATAAGCAGAAGGTGAGAAAGGTTTCTCCATACATCCCATTTTGGGGGGCTCTTTGGGCTGTTTGATGCTTTGATGCAAGTGAGAGGAAGAGAGTTGGGAAAAAAAATTGCTGAGACCTGATAGCTTTGCTCAGATATCCCTGAAGTATAATTCAAAGAGCTTACAAAAAATTATACGAAAAATCTTAAAGCCCAAGAAGCAATGGCCCACAATACAGTTCTCAAAGTTCAGTACTGTCCAATGAACAACCTCAAAGTGGGCCAATCCTGTTCACAAACACTACAAGGAGCTGGTCCTCATGCAAGGCATTGAGATAACATGAATATAGCCATTTCAAAGTAGAATCCTAAAATGCCCAGCTGAGGGGTGACAGAGTTTCCAGTTGTTGGAAGCAAGACACCTGCACCTGCCTCAGAGCTCCTGGGACACGCTCCCAGGCCTGGGGCTCAGCGCAGATGCCTTGGCTTCACATCAGAGAACATCCTTGGATGAAGGTGCCTGAGACTTGAGGACAGAGGGGCAAGTGCCCTCATCTCAGACGGAGAGCTGCCTCGGATTGAGAGGGGTCATAGCAAGAGAGATGGTGCTGAGTCAGTTTTGGATTCCCGAGGCTGAGGCAATGGCACCTGCTGAAAACCCCCATTGTTCATTTCCAGGGAATTGCTGCCGAGACAGGGCAGAAAGAACATGTTTAATGCCATGGCTTTGATGTATGACTGAAATGGCAAGTTTCTGACCCCCAAATGGAGGGTTGTAACTGAAAGCTCATTCCCATATTACTGTTCTCGTGACAGTAATAAAGCATCTGAAACACCTCTGAAGAAAGGGACTTTTTTGCTCTGACTCAAACCAGATGCCATAAGTCTTTTCATCTTAATGCTGTGGCTTCATGCTGATTTGATGCTGAACTTTAACCTCATGAATACAACACAAGGCAAAAATTAATGTTTGTATTTCCTTTTGCTAGGCGTTCCTCACTAGTAAGGACCATGACCGGTTTTTCAGCTGTTTCACAAACAGATTTTGAAAAATGGACTTTGCATCACCTGCACAAGAAGGCAGAAAAAAAGGAAGCACTGAACTGCAAATTATTCATCGCTTTCCTTTTCCCTTCCTTGTGTTTTAGCAATGGGGACCTTGACCTCTACAGCTAGCTCATGACTCGTCTATAAATTACAGCCAGGACCTTGATTTACTACCAAGTCAGTTCAACATCCAACAGTTAAAAACTTCAAGCCATCCTTTATCTCTGAGCAGCTTCACTGGCACAGAATCAGTTTCAAGCCATTTCAAGCACGGGCACATAACGATTTGACAAGCTCAACGTTCAGTCAATTTAAGGCAGGACTTACTTCCTACCATGTACATAGAAAAGGTAGTTTCCACCACACATACATACATGAGGCAATAGAAAGCCAAGTCTACTGGCTTTCATTTTATGGCATGGCTGGGTCATATTCTCAATCCATAAATGAAACTGCACTTACACCGTCAACAAAGCTCTGTTTTCTCCCCGTAGGATCTCACCAGAAACCAGACACTGTTAATTTTTATTTTGTCGTGCCCAGCTGAAGCTAAACCCATCTTGGTGTGCGGAACTGCCAAAAGTAAAAGCCATTTAAAGGGAGTCAGCCAGACTATATAGACCAGTTCCTCAACTCCATTAAGACTTTTATATTGAGATGGTTTTGGCAAGGCAGCTGTTATTGCACAGAAGCTTTAGTCCCTACACTTGCCTGTGAATGGTGAGGTAGTGATAACTAAACAGGAAAAAGCTCCTCTGATGAGAAGTGGAAAAGCTCTACATTGTTCAGATTAGACCTTTTACCTGTGTGTAACTTAAGCCACATCACTGCCTGGAAAGACACTTTAATATCTAAAACAAGTGATATGAAGCTCATTTGCATGCTTTTGTCAGTAATATCCTTAGCAATATTTTTAGTGCACTGAAGTATCAAGTAGCGCATTGAAACTTCATATTGAAATACAAATAAGCCCCATTGTTATCAACTAACATTTCTGTTATGGTCTAACCACTGCCTGTAGGTCTAACCACCTCCCTGAAATATTTCAAAATTGTCTGCCCTTATCCCCTCCTGACAGCAGTAAGTCCATACGACACTACAAAAAATAATAACCTTTGTGGTTGTATGAAGTAAATGCAAATAAGGGTGATGTTCTCAACGTTCAAGGCTTTTGCCTGCTCCAATCTATCCTACCTCATTAAAGCTGTAGACTCCTCTCTCTTCTCTACTGTGAAAGTCTTTTTTTTACATTCTGTTCTGAAAAGTTCAGCCACAGCCACAAGAGAACAATGTGCTTCCTGAAAAAGACTTGTGCAGAAATCAACATTTTTCGTTCTAAGGAACAAAATGGTGAGCGGCAGAGACAGCCTCCTTCCAGAGATGATCAGAAAGACTTCCGAGGTTTCTGGGAAGTTTGGGCACTTTCGAGATTTGGGTTTCGTCTGAGTCAGAACAAAACTATAGACACACAGACTTTTTTTGTTTTTTTTAAATTTCTCACAAACCAAAGATTCCAAGAAATTATGATGTTTCCTCAGATGAAGCACACCTTGGGTGCTGCCCCTGTTCCAGGAGGTTGATGTTTCTGAAAGTTTCATGTTTATTTGGTGCAGCAAACCCTCAAGGATTTTACTGAGCTACTGAGTATGCCCATTGCCTGCTGCACAGACAAATACATTGAAGCCTCCGCTCCCAGCACGGGCTCCTCAGGCCCCTGCCAGACCCTAAAGTTTTTTCATGCTGCTGGACCCATGCTCCAGGACCCTGAGAGCCCCGGTTGGGACCCAGCAAAAACACTTTAGGTAAAACAACAGCATTTCTCAGTGATACTCTGCTGTCGAGCCCCCATTCTCCAAGGCCCCGAGTGCACCCCCCGGCCCTGCCGCCCTTCCCCGCTCC
>NW_009196207.1:0-2046 GCF_000690835.1 Fulmarus glacialis | reverse complement strand
GGTGGGTGGGGCGGGGAACAACACACCTGTGTGTGCATTGTACCATTTACTTTTTCTCCAGATGAACTCAGAAACTCGGTGGCATTTGTTTTACATCAGTGCCCCTGAAGGACTTTATTATGTAAGCCTCCTCAGATACTGACCTTTGCCAGATACACCTGACTATGAAAGTGAGACAGTCGTTCTGACTGATGAGCAGTCTTCAGTAACTACACTTTAGTAAGCACAGTAGATAGTACTACACAACTATTTTATGAGGCTTAATTTCTGAAGCACAATTGGTTGTCCATATTGGATGCATCTGAGATGGGAACCAATAAGAAGATCTTCAGGGATCCAATTGAGAGCTCTCCTTTCTAAGGCAAACTTCAAAAATTCCAGATTGGATCAGGTCCTCCATTCCTTTTAGGGATTTGTTAGGATACAAAGAATCATTGTGATTATCTAACCTGACTTCATGCAAAACAAAGATTATAGGACTGGCCAAAATTCATTTCACTTTGAACTAGAACATATAAATTTTAGGGAAAAAAGTCCAGTCTCAGTTTTCCCATCATGGAGAGCTTCCCATGACCCTTTGAGAGTTGTTAATTCCTCTTCCTAAATAGGTGTATTGGGCTTGTGTGGCAAGGTTTTGGTAGCAGGGGGGCTACAGGGATGGCTTCTATGAGAAGCTGCCAGAAGCTTCCCCTATGTCCAGTAGGGCCAACGCCAGCCAGCTCCAAGACAGACCCATCACTGGCCAAGGCCGAGCTAATCAGCCACAGTGGTAGCATCTCTGGGATAACATATTTAAGAAGGCAGGAGAACACAACTGCTGCGCACCAGCAGCTGTAGAGAGGCGTGAGAGTATGTGAGAGGAACAACTCTGCAGACACCAAGGTCAGTGAAGAAGCAGGGGGAGGAGGTGCTCCAGGCACCAGAGCACCATTTCCTTGCAGCCCCTAGTGAAGACCATGGTGAGGCAGGCTGTCCCCCCGCAGCCCATGGAGGTTAACGGTGGAGCAGATATCCACCTGCAGCCCTTGAAGGACCCTACGCCAGAGCAGGTGGATGCGCCCAAAGGAGTCTGTGACCCGTGGAAAGCCCATGCTGGAGCAGGTTCCTGGCAGGACCTGTGACCTCATGGAGAGAGAGAAGCCTACTCTAGAGCAGGTTTGCTGGCAGGACTTGTGATCCCACGGTGGACCCATGCTGGAGCAGTCTGTTCCTGAAGGACTGCACCCCATGGAAAGGACCCACGCTGGAGCAGTTCGTGAAGAACTGCAGCCCATGGGAAGGACTCGTGTTGGAGAAGTCCCTCCCTTTGGGAGGGACCCCACACTGGATCAGGGGAAAAGTGTGAGGAGGAAGGAGCAGCAGAGACAATGTGTGATGAACTGACTGCAACCCCCATTTCCCGTCCCCCTGCGCCACTGGGGAAGGAGGAGGTAGTGAATTTGGGAGTGAAGTTGAGCCCAGGAAGAAGGGAGGGGTGGGGAGAAGGTGTTTTAAGATTTGGTTTTATTTCTCATTACCCTACTCTGATTTGATTGGTAATAAATTAAATTAATTTCCCCAAGTCAAGTCTGTTTTGCCCGTGATGCTAATTGGTGAGTGATCTCTCCCTGTCCTTATTTGGACCCATGAGCCTTTCGTTTTTTTTTCTCTCCCCTGTCCAGCTGAGGAGGGGAGCGATAGAATGGTTTGGTGGGCACCTGGCATCCAGCCAAGGTCAAATGCACCACAATAGTTTTTAGGGTAACTCAACAACACACTAACTCTGCTAATTCCAAGAATGAGACTAATTTGATTTACCCCATAGACCTTCTGAGAGTGATAAAGTCTCTCTGTGTTATTCTGTGAGCTTCAATAGGCAGCATAACTCATACCAATATCACAAGCTTGAGCACCAAAAACATCTTTTGTCTCGTCTCCTTTGTTTCAAAAGCTAGCAAATTGGCATCATATTATATGCTTAAGCTGGTTATAAGAATGAATTATTGTCCTTTCTGAAATATCAGGAAGAGCAACTTCCTTCCTTCCTCCTTCCCTTCCCTTCCCTTC
>NW_009196206.1:739-1116 GCF_000690835.1 Fulmarus glacialis | reverse complement strand
GAGGCAGGCAGCCCTTATGCATAAACATCTCTCCTGCTCTTATGCTCCAGCTACGGGCATGGTTGGGTTTTTTTCTTTCCCCCCCTAAAATCAATCTTCTTTCATGTGTGCGTGTCAGCATGATGTGCCTGGCTTTTACCGGGCAATCTTCTCCTGCAGACTTTTACAGCACTTCCCGTTTATTCTGAACTATAGGCAGATAGAGAGAGAGATAAATATCCAGCTCTCCAGATCTATAGAAGCTGTCCACCTATAGGCATCATTGTATAGGAGTCTGGATGGCCGGGTATACATCTTGCCTTAGGAACAGCCCTCCTTCTCCAAGCACCCTCCCACAGCGTGGGTGCTGCGGGGGGGGACTGGATGGGGGGGGAGCC
>NW_009196206.1:408-657 GCF_000690835.1 Fulmarus glacialis | reverse complement strand
CCAGCGTGGCCTTGCTTCAGCCCACGTTTTCCAGCCGTTTCCAGCGACAGGGATCTGTCACACCCCGGCTGGGTGGGAGAAAGCGGGCAGAAACCCACTGCCCCCATCACAGGAAAACCGGGGTCCAAAGTGGTGTTGGACCATGGGGGATGCAAAGTCACCCAGTGCCCTGGCACTGCAGGGAGAGGGGCACGGGGCAGCTGCTGGTGGGGCCAGTGTGGCCGGCATGGGTGGCTCGTGGTCCTCGGG
>NW_009196206.1:0-357 GCF_000690835.1 Fulmarus glacialis | reverse complement strand
ACAGAGGGGAAGAGACGTTTGCCCATGTTGAAAAAGCCTCTGTTCGTGGGGTGGAGGTGGTTGGTGTCCTGCACCCCTGGGTCACAGCTGGGACCCCATGGGTGAGCCCCTGCATCACCCTGGCAGCCTGGCCCTTGGGGGACAGGGGGGTGACCGCAGGGAGCAACAAGCCGTGTCCCTGGGCAGGGGTTGTGGGATGCCACCCCAGTGAGAGGCAGGCGGGGAAACGGGTGGCAGGGAGCAGGACATGGCCTGAAAATTGGGGTGCAGAAGGGAAAAGCATCACATGCGTGTGTCTGTGCACGGAGGAGCCGTGGGCCTTCCTATCCGGGAGGGTTTCGGTGAAGGTTTGCAAAG
>NW_009196205.1:0-3347 GCF_000690835.1 Fulmarus glacialis | reverse complement strand
AAAGGAGGTTTCTCCATCGCGACTGATTTCTTCCCTGCAAGGGCAGAGTGTTTTCCCGCTGTCCCCCCCTGCGCGACCCGCTGCGGGTACCTGCCTGGCTCAGCCTGGCATCGCTGGAGGGCAAATGGCTTCTCCAGCCGTTTCCGTCCAAACACAACATGCTCAGGCTCTAAACATCTCTAGATCAGGCTATTCCATTTTAAAAAACTTGCTTTTTCCAAAGGAACTGATGGGAACTGTGCATCTGTGGCTATAGGTACCCAATTCCCTCCGGTGCCTTGGACATGCCACAGCCTCCTGGAGCATCCCTCCGCCACCTCCTTCCTCTCTTCCCTCATCAACGCAGTGAAATTATTTAGTGCCTTTAACATAATTAACACGTTGCAATCCTAAACTGCTAGCAGCTGCCCGGCCTTGCAATTTATCCTTCCACCCGGCCATTAATGCCTCCCTCCGGGTGATTATAAAGCAGAAAAATGCTGCAGACCTGAGCCCTGCGCTGGAGGAAAAGGAAGAAACGGGGCAGAGGACGCGTGTGCGTTCATATAATTAACCCACCGCAATCCCAAATTGCTTGGCGGCTGCCTGGCTCCGTTATCCATCCTTCCACCGAGCCGTTTAACGTGACTGTTAGCGCACACGCGCGTGCAAACGGGCGCGCGAGGCTGCCGCGTCGTCCCCGTCGCCCGCTTTTTGGAGGTGATTTCGTCGTCTCGCCAACCGCGTCTGGCTCCTCGGTTTGCCATCCGAAATCACGGCAGGCGCTGTATGATTATACGCCTCCGTTCTGTAATTACCTTTGCTTACGCTAATTGTGTAATTGGGAGAGGCAATTACCTGGTGAAATGACTGGGAAGAGGGGCTGGCTCGCTCTCCCAGTACGGCTGCTCGTGGGATCCCTTCCCGGCTGGTCCTGGGGTAAATCAGGAGTAGGGTCCCTACCCCTCCCGGGGAGGGGACAGTAGGGTGCCTCGGCCGCATCCTGCTCACGCGGCAGCTGAAGCCACCCCTTTCTAATCACCCTTTTTTTTCCCCTTTTAATGCTCAAACTCCTGACCCTTGGGGTTTAAAGGCTCAACCTCCTGACCCTTGGGGTTTATCCCAGCGGCGGTGGCTCCCCCCGAATACCAGCCTCTCTCCCCAACCCCACGCGTGCCAGCTGCCGCCTCCCCTGCAAGATTCCCCATGGCAGGGTCAGAAACATCTCCCGCGGGCCCTCTTTCGCCTCTCTCCTCCCATGTCTTTGCAGACGGCTGTCCCCAGCGCTTGACCCGTCCCCAACCTGACCCTGCTCCCCACGATCCACATGGATAAACCCTCCTGGGATGCTGGAAAAAGGAGGGTGAAATCGCAAGGGGAGGGATGGGGCAGGGAGGGGAGAGCCCCAGGAGCAGGATTTGCTCCAAGATTAAGAATCCGACTTCTTTCAGTCGCGGCTTTTTCTCGTTGGTGCTCTAAGCTGATTGCGTTAAGCCGCTCGGTGAGCGATCGCTTTGGATGTATCTTCCCAATTTTGCCTGGGCTGTCCCTTCGGGGCAGGTTTTTGGAAAGGAGCTGCCTGGGCTCAGGGATCTCCCCCCCCAAACACAGGACACCGAAATCCCCTCCACTGCCCTCAGCCTCTCACCTCCACCAATGCCCCCAGGTCCATCCCCAGCTTTCGGCTGTACCGGGATGATTTCACCCGCTGGGGTGGGCGAGCGGCTCAGAGACCGAGCACCAGCAGAGGCCTGACAAACTCATCACAGCTGGCATTGGACGCTGCAGCTCGCTGTAGCCTTGGATTTCAATATCAAACTTTCCGAAGGAAGGGAATTAAACCCCAGGCATGGCGTGTTTAGTCTGCTGGCAGCACTAATCCTGTTTGTAAACACTCGGGCGAGGGATGCACGGCTCCGGTGCTTGGCTGAGCCCCTCGGCTTCCCGACCGGACCATCCCGATCCCTCCCGCCCAGCACACACCTCCGACGTGGGGAGACAGGCTGCCTTTTCCCCTCTGAATCCTAACACCCAGCAGTTTTGCAGGATACAGGTGATCGCTGTAGCGAGACAACATGGAGCGCTCAGCATTCCCAGCGCTCCCAGTATGGAGACACTGGGATCCCCCCTGGAATCCCCCTGCAAAACCCCACAGTGCCAGGAGCTGGGATCCGCAGCTCTTGCCGGTTTTTCCCGGCGTGCACGGAGATGTGCGGGTCACGGTGCCGCACCGTCCCCCTGATTACCATGTCCCGGTTAACGGGATCCACGGTGGTGGGAGGCAGATCCGGACCAGCCGAGTGAGGGATCTGGGGCCTTTCGGGAGCCTGGGGACCCCCCAAAGGGCAGGTGATGCCCAGCCCGTAAATCACTGCCGGCCACTAAGCCAATGGGAGAGCCGTCGCGTGAGTAGATTCATGTGGTCCAGCCAATGGGCAGCTGGCTTTTTGCATATGTGATGAAGGGATAATTAACAGCTGGGTTTTCCCTCCCACGCTGACCCCCCAAATGGGGGATAAAAAGGCTGTGGGGAGCACAACGGCTTGTTGTTATTCTTTGGGTTACGGTAGGGCTGAGGCAAAGACCTCCTGGGCTACAGCCCTTCAATGACGGGGACCCCCAAAGCCACCCAGAGTGGGCTGCAGCATGGCAGGGCCCGGTGGCCTTGGCCACCAGCACGGTGCTGGTCCCCTGATGGGGGTTCCTGGTCCGGCGAGAGAGATCCCACGCCGAGGAGGGCAGGGGATGCCCAAATTTATGGCCGGTGATTTTTGCCAGTTGGCATCAGGCTGGCATTGGTGATTTGGGGGTGCGGGGAAAGCAACACTGCAGGGACCCCGGGTGAGGGGTTTTGGGGGGGGTAGGAGGGGAGCGACGGGAAGAGCGAGGGAGGTGTCGGGAGGTGCAGATGGTACAGAAGGAGCTGCTGGAGGAGAGGGGGGATAATTATAGTCTGGAGCAGAGCTCAGCAGCCCCAGGTGCACGTCCCCTTCTCAAGCTCGAGTGCTTGAATTGAGGCATCTTTAAAAAGCTGCGAGGGACTGGGGTATCTGCCCGGTTGGGTAAATCATCCACGGCTGCTCCGAGCAGCTTTTCCTTCCCCTGCTCCAGCGTGGCTCTGCCGGAGCCGGTTGCCGGAGGTCCCTGGCCCCGGCTGGTCCCATCCTTGGCACAGATGCTGCTTTCCCCAGCTCAGCCCTGCAAAACCCGGCTCTTTTCTTTCCCCCCCATCGCACCCAGACTGCTCTGGGGCTAGGTCTCATCCTGCCCCATCTCTGAGTGTCCCCTGTGGTCCAGGCTGGTGCTGGGGACCAGCTCCCATCACTGGCAGCTCTTGCAGCAAAGCTGAGGCAGCGGAGCTGAAATGA
>NW_009196204.1:8656-8872 GCF_000690835.1 Fulmarus glacialis | reverse complement strand
AGCACCTCGCACCGCTGGAACGCTGCTGCAAAGATGAAACGCTGAGCACTCCCAGGGAAGCAGAGGCTGTGCTGCCCAGGCTTTCCCTATGGGCATGGCACGGGATGCGCTGACCTTGGCATCCCCCGGTGCTCGCTCTGTTCGTGCCAAAGGCGTTGAAGTCGTGCTTTTCTGGATTGCCGCTGGAGCGGGCTCTCGGCGGCGGCGCCCGGGCCG
>NW_009196204.1:8270-8631 GCF_000690835.1 Fulmarus glacialis | reverse complement strand
GGGCCACGGCGCCCGGCTTCGCCCTGCCAAAGGGCAGCTCCTCCGGGAGAACGGAGATGCAAATCTCGCCCGGCTGCGCAGTGCCAGGAGCTCCGGGAGTTCAAAGCCTCCGCCGGCCGCGTGGCAGCGAGGGGAGCGGGAGTGCTATGGGAAACCACCCACAGCCCTGGATCGAGTGTAGAGCAGATGGCAGAACAAACAGCACCGGGATTTCTGTTTCACATAATCTTTTGCCCTGCTCGCTCCCATGTTTAACCTTTTCCTTCCTTCCTTCTCTTGGAAAAGCAACCAGAAACACTGGAAGGGTTTCAGCGCGGCAGGGGGGGGTGTGGTCTGAACATCACCCACGACAATACACCAG
>NW_009196204.1:7506-7997 GCF_000690835.1 Fulmarus glacialis | reverse complement strand
GTGCTCACGCTGGGGCTGCCAGCCGGGCTGCTGCAGGTACACGTTCTTCAGGGCATGTAAGGGTTAGGGAAGAAAAAAGAAAAAAAAGAGAATAAAATACAAGCCCTGCACAGGTTTTACAGATGTCTCACATGCCAGAAAGGTCAGGGGTTTCTGTGGAGTTTTGGGACGGAAACCACGTACTGACTGGCTGACTCTGCAGGGCCGGGTTTCACCCGCAGCAGGCAGCGGCTGTGCGACAGCCCCACGCTCCCGTCGCAGGGGACACCGTCCCCCCGCAGCGGTGCCGCCCCGTACGGGGCTGCGTGAGGAGACAGGATCCAGCCCAGGGAGGAATCCCCTCCTCGGCAGAGCTGGCACCTGCTCGATCACGTCCCACGTTCTGCTTGAAAATGCCACCACCCAGCGTGGGTACGAAACGCCCAAGGAACCCCATTGCTTGCAGGCTCCCAGTACAATGAGGTTCAACACTTAAAGCTTGTCTGTATCAA
>NW_009196204.1:4375-7342 GCF_000690835.1 Fulmarus glacialis | reverse complement strand
CCCCTAACCACAACCCACCCAGCATAGCACCAATATGACCACTCCTTCACGGCCTCGTGCTTGGCACCAAGAGGCGGCGTGGCCGTGCTGCCCGGGGCACGGCCCAGGGCGCGGGGCCGGGCCACGCTGGGGGCATCCCCGCACGGCCACGCTTCCTGCAGGCGGGCTGCTGGGACCTCTGGGAGAGCATCTCTGCCTCGGGAGAGGTGGGAAAGTCCCAGGCTGGCGCGGGCACAAAGCAGCCGTGCCCAGCCGGAGGAGCAGGAGGGTCCAGCCTGTGTGCGAGGAGGTCGGGTGCTGAGTGAGCTTTTGCTGGCAGCTCCCGGAGAGACAAGAGGGAACACTGCCTGCCCTGCACCGACTCCTCACTGGAGCCACACGGCCCTGCCTGTATTTTAGGAGTTTCCAATGGGCTCATCATAAAGCTTCACAATTAATGCTCAGAAATTAATTACAACAGTCTGGGATTCTTCTAAAGACGCTAATAGCTACAAGAAAGAAGCCAACCAGCCTATCAGCTCAGCACACTACAGACAGTGCTTTCTCTCTAGCACTTTGATGAAGCCAAGCACTTTGCACTTTTACTATTATGCGTTGCAAATTAAAAGCGCCAGCAAGAGCTCCTGGCTTTGGTGCCAGGCTGCAGAGCAGGCTGCCCATAACAGAGCTCCAGATACCATGGCTGGTCCTCCCTGAGGTGCAATGCAGCATGGACAACTTCCCCGCGGTTAGATGAGCCAGGCCATCATTCCCCACAGACCCTCCTGGGTACAAGCCACATTTAAAAAAAAAAAAAGAGACAGTATCCAAAAGCTGTAAGCAGGGTGTGGGGTTCCTGCTGTTATTCACCATGTGCTGAGCTGTTCAGAGACAAACAAAAAAGCAGGTTGGGTCAAACACAGGAACTCCCTCAAGTGAGCTGTTGTCACAGGTCAGAATCATTAAAGGGATTAAATCCGGAGAGCACAAACCTTCTGCAGTGCCTACAGTGGCTCTCTGCAGACAGGCTTTCCTAATTCCCTGCGCTGCGGTGTCTCTTACAACAGGACATCATGGATTTCAATTGCCCCGATAGCTGGCGTGGTCCCCCACTGAATTAAACCAGACATTTTAATAAGTTTAATTCTTAACCAACAGAAACATGTAACGCACATGAGCTCTGACACAAAATGGGTGAACATCCAGACACCACGAGATTGCCAGTTTGCGAGTATCAGTTACAGGCCGTAGTGCTAGAAACTTATCACAGGCTGGGCAGAAACAAATGGCCTGTTTGAAAGGAGACCTATTTGACAAGGAAAGCCAGGTCCTCTCTTCCTCGTCTCATTTGAATAAAACAAATAGACCAAGCCCAGGCAGAGAAAAAAATCCAACGAAACAACGTTGTTAGTTCAGCCCAGAGCTGATTTTTAGACTTCCTACATTGGACTTCAAGTAAATCAGGATTTTATTTTTAACTCTGTTCTCATTTAAGAACTTCAGTTTGTGACAGGATAATTGTTAAAAGTCTGAAGGTAACATTTTTAAGTGCTCCCAATAACGGCAGCAGTTATGAAGGAATTACACTGACTCTTCAAACGTGAAAGCAAGTCATTTCCCAGCTGCGCCTGCTCTCCCCACATCGCATCTCCTCCTTGCAAGGACGACCCAGCTCGAGTCCGGTACAGAAAGCAGCCAGAAAAAGAGAAGCGAAACCCAGAAATTTGTTTTCATTATCCAAACTGAATGAACACAAGAAGTGAAATTATGTGAATAAATGCCACACACTTGATCTTTTTTCCTTCCCATGATTAGCTGGGGGTTTTTTTGGCTGCCCAATTAGTAAGTTGTTTGTAACAGGGCCCTCCCACCCTGCCTGGCCTGTGTACCACCCCGCAGGCGAGGCCCATGCTGCACCCCCTCAGGATGGCAGCACGAGCGGGCAAAGGACGCAGCACCAGCACCAATTCCTTCTGCGAGACATGCCAGACCAGATTTTTTGCATACCACAGCAAAGCAGCTCACAAACTGCCATATAACACCATTCTGCAACTCACATTTTTTGAGCTCTAACAGCGTCTCATTTTTTCCAAGTCAAAAAGAAACTCACTGGCTAGTTCAACACTGAAGAAACCTGATGAATAGATTTCTCTTTCCTCTAACAAGAAGGCAACTGGGCTCCTGCAACAGCACGGCAGCCTTTGCCCGTGGTTGCAGTGGATGGCCTTTCAGAAGGGAACCGCGTAGGGAGCAGGTGCAGCACCAGCAGATAACGCTAACAGCTCCAGTAAGACCACTGCGAATACCGTTGCAAGCTGGGAATGCCGCCTTCTCCGCCTCTCAGCCCTGCAAAGGTCTCCGTACGCAGCAGAGCGGGAGACTCGGAACCGGCAGGAGCAGCCAGGCGATGGCCGCAGCTCAGCCAGCACCTTCACTTCCCTCCTCTCCCCTCGAACACAAGACCCTGCCCAGCACCCACGATTGATGGCTTCTGCAGGCGTAGGCACATTGAGGCCCCAGCAGAACCTACAGCAATTACTGCATGCTAATCGTTAGGTAGGACGAGGCCTGTTGCATCCACCACCTGCCTGGGAAGTACACCAACGCTGAAGATCTGAAAGCTGTCATGAGGATTAGACACAGCCTTGTGCTTAAACACCACCTACTCTCCTTCTGCATTTAAAGAAAGGAACAGCAGCGTCTTGCTTCCCTTTTCTGAGGCAGAAAAGAGGATGAGCAGCAGTTTTCAATTTAAATACAGGACTTCATTGAGACAAACCGTCAGGCTGAAATGGAGAAAAAAAAATTTTAAAAAATCAGAAGTGTCAGGCAAATGTGAGTTAGTCTAAATTGCCCTGAAATCAATGGGGCTCCAGCGATTTAAGCCCTGGTCTTCAATCCTACATCACCACGGTCCCATGGCAGCAGAGAGCGGCTCGGGGAGCTCGGCGCTGGCTGGGACGGGCAGATCCCTGCCGGTGCCAGGGC
>NW_009196204.1:3643-4335 GCF_000690835.1 Fulmarus glacialis | reverse complement strand
AAGCCTACCTCGTCACGGCCCCGTGGCAGGCGACAGCGGCTGGGGGAACGGGGCCCTTGCTTGGCCGGGCAGATCCCTGCCGGTGCCAGGGCAGGGAGCGTGGGCTCCGGCAGCCCGGGCTGTGCCCACTGCTCTCGGGGTGGCTGAGCGGAGCACCCTCAGGTGCAGGCTGCCAGCAGTCTGAGCAGCCTGGCTCCGGGCATCCGGCAGCCACAGGCAGCGGTGCTTCTGTGCTGCTGAGCTGCACTGCAGTCTCCTGACACAACCTTACTGCTTTCCCAAATTACTCCTGGTTCTTCTAGCTCTTAGGGAACCTACCCCAGCTTCCCCCAGGCCAAGGAAGAGTGGCAGGCACTCTCCACACTGCACCCTGTAAAGGGTCAGGTTTACGCCGAAGGCTGATGTGACTTTATTCAAGGACGTTTCCAGACTGTTTTCTTCTCTTTTCCAGAGCACACTGTAAAAACCAGCATAATATCCTCTCTGCTATTGTTTTTGTGGGGCCTGCCAGATCAGGTTACACTGGAAATCAAGATACTGATATTTTATCTTTGTCCTGCTTGATATTGGGGAGACATTGAGATCTGCAGCAGGACATTTCCATGCAACATTTGACCTCTGTTTAGACCATTTCTTGTCCTGCCATTTGCCATGCTTTTCAGCACACATCTCCCTAAGCATCCCTCTTTTTG
>NW_009196204.1:3348-3551 GCF_000690835.1 Fulmarus glacialis | reverse complement strand
CCTGGCCGCCCAGGACTGGAGGCAGATGTCCGAGAGCATCCAGCTGCTGCAGAAGCAGGCGCCGTCCCTGTGGGAACTCAAGAGAGGAACTGAGCACGATGGTCCCACGCCGCAGGGTCTTAATCCTTTCGCCGAGAGGAGCCAAGCCGGAGTTTAGAGAACTGGAAGTCAGAGAACAAGCAGACGTTTGTTCAGAGCGGGCG
>NW_009196204.1:0-3307 GCF_000690835.1 Fulmarus glacialis | reverse complement strand
CCCCGCCTCTGCGGGACTTACCGTCCCTGAATGTCCCTTTTTGTCCTCCCCGCATCTGCGGCCGGTCAGCACAACGCCGCTCTGTCCAGCGCAGGGCTGCAGCCCCCGCCGCACGCCTCCCCCGGGGCCCGGTGGCCAGCAGAAGGAGAAGCAGGGTGGCCACTGCCAGCCGCGGCGATGCCGACCCGGCTGCCAGGCTGATCTTTCCCAAGAGGAAGTCTGCCGCCCGCCGGGTGCTCTTCCCAGGGAGGGGCATCCCCTCTCAAAGGGCAGAGGGAGCCTGAACAACAGGCTTGCGCCGTTTAATGGGCATCAGAGCCACCAGTGCCACAGAAACGTCTGATTCGGAGAAGGCAGCATGAGACCGCTTTTAAAAAGCGTTAAGCCCAACACCCTCAAAAATTACAGCTGCTCAGTACTACCCATCTGAGAAGGGTTGAACTTCGTCACCTATCACTCAGTCTTTATCGTAACTCCTATCAGAAGCTCCCGTTTCAGTAAAAAAAGTGTGCATGTGTGAAAGAGAGAGGCAGCAGCAAGTCATGGCAGAGAAGAAACAAGAGCTCTGTCGCTCTCTACAAGCAGGAGCAGGTCTCAGAGGAGCCTGCCTGAACCCAGCTATGTTAGTAAACTTTGGAAAGTTTTGACCTACAAAACCACTGGGTTATTTCCAGTCACAGTGGTGAAGATGGGTCTTTTGGACTGGATTTTCCCCTCAGGCTGTTGTACCCCTAGTTCTGACTGCAGGACTCCTCTGTAACGAAGACTGGTACCACACTGCTCGGGCGCTGCACAGCTCCTCGCTTCAGGTCAAAGCACCAGAAGGTGGGCACAAACTGACGCACCCATGTAACTACCGAAACCCGCACTGTCTGAGTGCCATGACCCACCCGACCAAATAAGCAGAAAGCTTTTTAAAATAAAAATACTTAACATTTATTCACCTTTGAAGTCACCATAGTAAAATTGTACACGCTATGAGTAACCCAGGAACGTTATTAAAAGCTACTAGAAACATAAGGCAATTTGTACAACCATTGAAAGAAATACACAGCATGTTGAAAATAGAGTGAAATATTACTCAAACAAGACAACGCTTGATACGCAGTAGAGTGACAAGAACCAGCATTAAGTTTTAAACAAAAATAAAGATGTCATGGCTACAAGTATTATACAGTGATAAATACTTCAAAAATATATTAAGATATATGGAAATTCTCGTTTTGTCAAGGAAATCCAGAGAAATTCCAGCCTCCACTGGATTTCAATATACCAATTAAGGTTTAATATTTAAATTCCTTTCCTTTCAGTAAGAACCAGTACTGCAGCCATTACCGTCCTGTATTAATACTTATTTTCTTGTAGTGTAATGAAATCAGCATTATGTTATATTAAGCCCTAATGCCTCTCGCCTCATGGGCACTAATTGCTCTAAATCAACCAACGAGTTGCCTTTTGGTAACAAGTGCTGTGCGCCGCATTTGAAGCCATAAACCATGTTAAATCACAGTCAACATTCACCCACTCTACAGTATTAATGGAAGGCGGGTTCGAAGACTTGCCTCCATGTAAATAAGACGTCTCGAACAGAGGGTTTAGTAGCAAGTCCACCATAACATTTTCCTAGCGTAACATTGAGCACTCAGAAGTTACAGTACATGAACCATGCTAAAGTTTAGGTTACACCTTCAAAAAGAAAGTCCAGAGGATGTTTGGAGACGACAGGTTTTGAACATGCACAAATGGTGATTTAGTACACATTTGTTTGTGCTGTTACTGGGTAGCGAGTGAAGCAGTTTATAGCCAAGGATTTGGTGAGACAGTTTTCCGAGCCAGTTTAAAAATATAAACTTCTTCTTAGAGGGTCTGTTCTATAGAAAATAGAGTGAAATCTGGTAAATTGTCAGTTTTGAGAGTACTTTCCCATGGCAAGATCCGTTCATCAGCCTACCGCACCACCAAGAGAAAAGCCAATCCTGCTATTCCAAACCCTGCTGCGGCCATGATCGCATTGCTTATGGTACTGCTCTGGTCAGCCGGCTGGGAGCCGTGTCTGCCGAAGAAGCGACAGAAGCCATCCTAGAAGGGCAAGAGAAAGGACATTGAGTTGGTCGGCTTACAATTAACCGGATTTCTTTTAACAAATCTTTGAGCACAGTTTGGTTCATGCTCTCAACACGGCATTTGTCAGCTGCAGAAGTCTCTATTTTAATCATGAAAGTCTAAGCCTGCTGCCTCGGGCACGCTAAAACGCTTTGTGAGAGCCTTTGCACAGGGCAACTGAAAGCAGTAGCTACAAGTGTTTGTACGCTTCGCTCAAAAGACAATTGCAAACTTCCTATTGAGATGCTCAGCATGTCGTTACGTTATTTTCGCCCTTTTAGGCAAGTTTCTGATGGGAGCTGCCAGCATTGTTCCCCCTCATTCAAGTTTCAGAAAGCATCTGAAACGCAGGATATGGAAATTTCCACTTGAAAGACAGGAGCCCAAAGCCGGTCCCATCTCGGTGGACGTGGGACCGATTACACACTCTCTTGGAAGGGCCGAGTGGACACTGCTCAGAGCTGACCTATGACAGAGCAAAGCTGGCAGCTGCTCTCCCAGATCGTTATTTGTGATAATCAGAAGTGGCAGCAATACAACTCCAGATGGTCGTGTTTGAACTCTGCTCCGCAGATGTCTATGTAAACAAGTTATACTCTTAATTTCTTCCGGAACTTTGTTCTTTACACTTTAATTTGTGCGAACAGGCAATGCGATTTTGCCAAGTGACAGCGTACATTGTAGCCAACCACCATACTGTTCTGAGCAGTCAGATGGACCAGTGACCGCTGGAAAACCAAGTTCACTTTGGTCTCTGGAAAAGTCAACGAAACCAGTGGCTGCTTCCCCCCCTTTCTATTTTTAGTGCTTATTTGTACTGGCATCAGATATTCCACTAGGACCGAAAATAGGAAATGTGCAGTTCTGCGGGATAGCTGACATTTTGTTCAGAAACGCAGGCAGAGCTGCATGGACGCCTTAAAAGCTGTACTTTCAGCACGCATCTCAAGTGGCAGAAAGCAACAGCAGCCATCGCTTTACATCGCAATGTACATTAATGCTATTGCCCACACCTTCCTGAGGCCCCGACCCGAGCAGTTTCAGGACCAGCAGGAACCAGAGCGGCAGGTCTAGCGGATGGGTGCCTTCATACACAGGCATATTTAAAAACAGGCACGTCGGTCTTTTGTGTTTATACTTGGGAGAAGACCTGTGTCAGCCTGCTCTCCAGAATCCGAAGACTGCGGACCTGAGGAGAAGGTAA
>NW_009196203.1:0-4475 GCF_000690835.1 Fulmarus glacialis | reverse complement strand
GCCAGCTCCCTCAGTACCCTCGGGTGGAAAAAACAGTGGACGTACTAGAAGTGATGAAATACTTTAGAAAAGATGAAATAGTCAAATTATAATATGAGAAAGCTCGGCTTTGTTGAACCGTTGCCTTATATGAGGTTGAGTATGATGCTGATGCAGTCTGTCCTGTATCTTTGGAATCCAGAAGCAGCTTTCTGTCCCTTTAGAGTAGGTATTAATTGCTGTGTTCATTTGCAAATAGAAATTGTCAGGGCACGAACTAACTTACTTGTTAGCGTGCTGTTTTGTGGATAGCCATTTCTGTTCCCTTCAAGGGTCTGATGATGCTTCTACAATGGGTCCCTCTGAGCTGATCCTAACACGAGGAACTCTTGATGAAGAAGAAGAAGAGAGGGACAGTGATACTGATGACATTGACCATGAAGGTAAGGGAATGAGAGATCTGATCTGGTCTAAAAGCTGCCTGTCTAGTCAGGAAATACCCTCTGTATTTCATTAACTGGATTGACTGTAATGACAGCCTAGAAAACAAGCAAACATTCAGTCACCTAAATGTAAGTGTCTGAATCTGTAGCAGAAGCCCAGCTGCAATGCTTAGTCCAGTGATATCACTCTCTAACCTTTGTGCAAGTTCAATTGTAAATTTTCTATTCAAGTTATTATTTCTAATAGGTGTATAACATGCATAAACCAGACAACTTGTTATGCTTGGAGCATGCAGTGACCTCTGAACCTAATTAACGCACAGTATGTTTCATCGTCTTCTTGGCCTTACAGTTTCTGCCCGTCTCTCTTCCCTTTTCCTCTGACTCTTGGTCTTGGAGCAATCTTCTGAGTTCTTACAGTGTGTGATTTTTCTCTTATATAGCTCGCAGACTTAATTCTTTTCAGGTTCCACTGATTTTTAGGATCACTTCTTTCTTTTGCCTTGTAATGAAGTTGAAGATCTAATAGACTTTATGTGTTGCTCTGACTACCCTGACTCTAGCTTTCTTCAGTAACACAAGTAGAACAAGTGCTGAAATAGTGCTGAACTATGGACTTTTTTCCCCCAGTTACTGAAGAGAGTCATGAAGAACCAGCCTTCAGAAACTTTATGCAAGAGACGCGGATGAAATACCAGAGAAGAAGCAACCTGAATGAATGAGACCTTCAGAAATAGAGGGTTTGGAATCCCTTGTAATGGAGTTAAAAGTAAAGGAACAGCATAAAGAAACTTGCATGGAACCATGTATGAAGTCTTCTATCTGTGAACTTCTTCTTCCGCTGATATATTTATATCTTTCTTCCTGCAGTAACTGTTGGTCATATGAGTTGAAGGTCTTGCACCCAACTGACTGCACATTTGGCCATCTGCCACGGTGACTTCCTGAAGCTGAAGGGACCAGATAGCACTTTCTTTTGCTCCAAATTCTTTAGATGTGCCTGTTGAGAGCTTAAATTTTGAGCTCTGATAGCATTATCATCTAGAGTACTTACTGGTCTCCAAAAGTGCGTTCTGTTCACCTTGTGCAGATAGGTGTCTGCTGCAGCCAGGACACAAGTGAAATCTCTGCTGCATGCAACTTCATCAATCTACTGTTCGATATTTTGGTTTTAATTAAATATATTTTATGTACTAACAAATGTGTGATGGTTAATAGCAGGAGATTTCATTTCACCACTCTAATGTGAGACTTTTTTTCTGTGCTTACAGCCCACTCATACGGATGCACAGCAAATTCATCTTAATTACATTACATAGACACAATACAGATGCCTCCTAGGAAAATCTTCAGTAAAGAAAGTTCCCAGGAGGGAAAGTAATAAAAAGAATCTGGCTTGATTCAGCTAAGAACTGAAGTATGCATGGCTGTGTACTGCCTGCATATATCTGTAGGTAATGTAAAACAAAGGTGTTTCTATAGATGAGTGCTTACATGGAATGTAGACAAGGACTTGGAGATTGGCTAATACTTATTTTCCTGGTAGGCAGCACGGGCACAGATGTTCACTTGCTGTTTACCATTCTGAACTCTGGAATCTTTGGTTTCTTTCTCTCCACACGATGCTGTGGTCTCACTAGAGAGATTTCTCAGTGGGAGTCTGGCAGCAGGGTCTGCTAGAACAAGTTCTATACGTTTGTGGAAAAGGAGTTTCTGTGGATTTTAAAAGTGTAGCTGGCAGGAAAGGGAAATTAACAACCAGCTGTTACCTGCTTACCGCTTTATTAATGTAGAGTTTTCCAAGAGTTACAACGATTTCAAATTTAGATAAACTAGACTGATCCTAGTAAGAAGTATTGTCGGAAGCAAAGCTGAAACAAAGATTTCATAGCATACTGGTAAGGTTGAAATAATACATTTGTTGTTATCAAAGAATAGTTTGGGTTGAAAGGAACCTTTAAAGGTCATCTAGTCCAACCAATGGGCAGGGACATCTTCAACTAGATCAGATTGCTCAGACCCCCATCCAGCCTGACCTTGAGTGTTTCCAGGGATGGGGCATCTACCACTTCTCTGGAAAACCTGTGCCAGTGTGTCACCGCTCTCATCATCTAATCTACCCTGGTTTAGTTTAAAACCATTCCCCCTTGTCCTATTGGAATAGGCAGGGATGGGGCATCTACCACTTCTCTGGAAAACCTGTGCCAGTGTGTCACCGCTCTCATCATCTAATCTACCCTGGTTTAGTTTAAAACCATTCCCCCTTGTCCTATTGGAATAGGCCCTACTAAAAAGTTTGTCCCCCATCTTTCTTGTAAGCCCCCTTTAAGTATTGAAAGGCTGCAATAAGGTCTCCCCCGAGCCTTCTCTTCTCCAGACTGCACAACCCCAACTCTCAGCCTTTCCTCATAGGAGAGGTGTTCCAGCCCTCTGGTCATTTTTGTGGCCCTCCTCTGGACCCGCTCCAACAGGTCCACATCTTTCCTGTGCTGGGACTCCAGAGCCAAACACACTACTCCAGGTGGGGTCTCACCAGAGCAGAGGGGCAGAATCCCCTCCCTCGACCTGCTGGCCACGCTTCTTTTGATGCAGCCCAGGGTACGGTTGGCTTTCTGGGCTGCAGGCGCACATTGCTGGCTCACGTCCTAGTCACTAATACCCCAAGTCCTTCTCGGCAGGGCTGCTCTCCATCCCTTCATCCCCCAGCCTGTATTGATACCGGGGGTTGTCCTGACACAGGTGCAGGACCTTGCTCTTGGCCTTGTTGAACCTCATGAGGTTCACACTGGCCCGCTTCTCGAACTTGTCCAGGTCCCTCTACTCTGTGAGTTTGTCACCATGCACAGTGTGGATCCCTCCAGTAGCTGGGCTTGGGCACTCTAGCTATTAGCTGGCCCCGTCTCAGTTTCCTCTGTTACTAGCATGTGGACATAATGAGCCCCTGAGGCCTGCAGCCCTACTCCACTTGCTGGTACAGACCTTACTTGCATGCATGCATGCACGCACGCACATGCTCGCACATGTGCACGCAAAACCCTCTGGCATTTGGCCTGGACTCCCCTGGTTCCTCTGCTAACCAGCTCCTCCTGTCGCCTTGCCCTTAGAAACACACAGACACACATGCACACACACACTCCTTTCTAATTGTCCCTTAATCAGGGACAAGACATGGCCAGACAATGACCAGCAACCTGCTTAGATGTGAATGAAGCCCTTTATCCCCTTATCCTTCTATTTTCCAAGGCTTGTTCCTCCCCAAGCCACTCTTACACCATGCTTTCCTAATCTTTAGTTCATCCAGGAAACATACCATGATCAGTTCTGTGCAATCCCTAAACACTCTTCCCCTGCATCCCTTACTGGCTCTCACAGCCCTTCGGCAGTACCCGCCCTGCAGTCTGACCTCTCCTGCTGGCTGCCTCTGATGGGTGCTGCTCTGGACTGTGGGGCTGATGGTTCTCCGGGACAGCCCTGGCAGGAGCCGATGCAGGAATGTCATTCACTGGTGTCACTCTTGCTGTCTGGTTCCCGGCCTCGTGCTTTCTTGCTGCACCCCACTGTCCAGCTGGCTGCCACGTTTACTCCTCTCTTCTAGTGTCCTGCACCCTCCTCCTCATTTTTGGTGGCCTCCACCGCTGCCCAGCAGCCCATTGCTCCAGGAGCCAGCCAACCATCTGTTCTCCGCCAAACCGATGAGCGTGGCTCTGGGAACGACTGCCGAGGTGTCCCAGGGGCAGGGGGAGCATCGGGGGCCCTGAGCCCTGGAGCAGACTTGCTCCTGGGACTTGTTATGTGCACGACTGAAAAACACTTGCCGTCTCCTTTGCCCTCGCAGCTGCGTTTGCACTCCCTTTGCACCGGGAGAGGGGCTGTGATGGAGCACAGGGGAGGAGGTGGTGCACCGTGGGGATCGGGAGATGGCCCCCTGTTCCTGCTGGGCTCCAGCTGTGGGCCGGGGCTGGAGGAGCCCCACCTGGGCAATGAGGCTGATGGCGACAGCGCCTCCCTGTAAAGGGGCTGTGTCGCCAGAGTACCTGCAGGCCGTGGGGCTGG
>NW_009196202.1:0-785 GCF_000690835.1 Fulmarus glacialis | reverse complement strand
TGGTTGCCAGGGTCGTTGCTAAGGGTAACATGGTTGCCAGGGCTGTTGCCATGGCCGTTGCTAGGAGCATCGTGGTTGCTGGGCCTGTTGCCGGGGTCGTTGGTAAGAGCACGGCGGTTGCCAAGGCCGTTGCTAAGGGCATCACGGTTGCCAGGTGCGTTGCTAACGGTAACATAGTTGCTGGGCCTGTTGCCGGGGTTGTTGCTAGGAGAATCACGGTTGCCAAGGCGGTTGCTGGGGCCGTTGCCAGGAGCCCCTCCCAGAGCATCATGGTTGCCAAGGCTGTTGCTAAGGACATCACGGTTGCCAGGGCCGTTGCCGGGGTGGTTGCCGAGGCAGTTGTTGGCAGCATTGTGGTTGCCAGAGGGCCGTTGCTAAGGGCATCATTGTTGCCAGGGCGGTTGCTAAGGGCACCGTGGTTGCCATGGCTATTGCCAGGACCATCACTAGGAGCATCATGGTTGCCGGGGCCGTTGCTAAGGGCACCCTGGTTGCCAGGGCGGTTGCCGGGGCGGTCATTGGGGGCATCACGGTTGCTGGGACCATCGCCCAGAGCATTGTGGTTGCCGGGGCGGTTGCCGAGGCCGTTGCTAAGAGCATGGTGGTTGCTGGGGCTGTTGCTAAGGGCACCCTGGTTGCCGGGGCGGTTGCTGGGACCATCACCCAGAGCACCGTGGTCACCGGGGCCGTTGCCGGGGTGGTTACCGGGGTGGTCGCCAGGAGCATCGTTGTTGCCGGGGCCGTTGCCAAGGGCATCACGGTTGCCAGGACCATCACGGTGACCG
>NW_009196201.1:0-307 GCF_000690835.1 Fulmarus glacialis | reverse complement strand
TGTCTCGTTTATGAGCTCTTCCTCTTCCTCCTCCCCTCCTCGTGATGGCCCTGCTTTTCCATCATCCCTTTCTAAATGACTTGACTTCCGCTTCAAAGATTTCTTCTTCTGTACAGGGGCGATGGATACCAGCAAGGATTGGTCCTCTTGTTCAGCCGCAGTGCCCGTCGCAGGGGTTGGAGTAGCTGCAGTGCTCATCGTGGGGGTTGGGGTAGCCGTAGTGCCTGTCGTGGAGGTTGGAGTAGCGGCAGTGCCCGTTGCAGGGTTTAGAGTAGCCACAGGGGTTGGAGTAGCCGCAGTGCCCGTC
>NW_009196200.1:1391-1631 GCF_000690835.1 Fulmarus glacialis | reverse complement strand
CGGGGCTGCAGTCCCTGGGGGAGGAGAGCCGGGCACAGAGAGCCTTTAAGCGTTGGAGTGCCATTGCTACCAGGCCAGGACTTCCCCTGTGACCCCCCGTTTCTGTCTGGATGGCGACCCTTTTAAAGAGCAGCGGAACGGATCTCCACCGAGGTCCGTTCCCTGGAGTTTCTTTGTTCGCGGCGCTGAGACTTTCATGGCAGGGGGGGGGAGAGGAGCTTTCAAAAGCGCCGCGGCCCC
>NW_009196200.1:0-1377 GCF_000690835.1 Fulmarus glacialis | reverse complement strand
CTTTCATGGCAGGGGGAGGAAGAGGCGCTTTGAAAAGCCCGGTGGCTCTTGCCAGCGCTAACTCTCTTTTCTTTTCTACTTCCAGAGCCGCATGTTGTGTACCAGAGCTGCAGAGTATGTCTTTGCACTGAGATCGGACTGAAGTCCTCTGCAGCCGACGCTGGAGGAGACGCCCCGTTGATGAGCGTTCCCGTCTGAGCTTTCCCCGGTGGCTGGCGGGCTGGTGCTACCAGAAGGGCTTTGGGGGTCTTTCACTTTGGCGTTGGGGGTGGGTTTTTGGGGTTTTTTGGGTTGTTTTTTTTTTTTTTTTATTTTGGGTTTGGTTTTGTTGTTGTGCTCCGGGCACCATGTCAAATTCGGGCTCCCATCAAGACACTGGGAACAAGCCAGAGACGGAAAAAAATAACCAAGATGACTCTCAACCCCCTGTTAATTCCGAGAGGAGGAACAAAAGTGGAATAATAAGTGAACCTTTGAACAAAAGTCTTAAGAAGTCCCGTCCACTCTCCCACTATTCCACCTTTGGTAGCAGCAGCTCGGTAAGCGAACATTCAGAGAAAGGCAACCCCTTAGCTAATGGCAACGAAGCGACTGTGGATAAAAGTCATTCTACCTCAAAGCACAAAAACATCTCTAGTATGCTGAGCAAATTAGACCGGGTGTCGGAGATCTCCTCAGAAGGACAGACCGCCCTACAACAGTTTGCTCAGTCGACAGAAATGCTCAAAAGAGTGGTACAGGAGCATCTTCCTCTAGCAAGCGACCACGGGACTGGTATCTCTGACATGGAGGCAGTCTCAGCTGCAGAGACAATGAACGGCCCCTCTGATTTTCCTTACCTGGGGGCTTTTCCCATCAACCCAGGCCTTTTCATTATGACCCCTGCCGGCGTGTTTCTGGCAGAGAGCGCGCTCCATATGGCTGGCTTGGCAGAGTATCCCATGCAGAATGAGTTGGCATCTGCCATCAATTCGGGGAAAAAGAAACGGAAAAGATGCGGCATGTGCCCGCCCTGCCGAAGACGGATAAACTGCGAGCAGTGCAGCAGTTGTAGGAATCGCAAAACTGGCCACCAGATTTGCAAATTCCGAAAATGTGAAGAACTCAAAAAGAAGCCTTCTGCAGCACTGGAGGTAACCGGCCCCTCTCAGGCACCCTAACCCCTCCTCGGGCTGCGCTCCTGGGTTCGGATCTTGCCCTAGATAATAAAACACCTGGTACTTCTTACTTTTTTATTTTTCCCTTTTCCATTAACAGTTCTCACCGTGAGATGTGCACTCTGCCCAGTGCCCCCAGCCCCCGCCCTCCCTTATGTACTGGGGTTGATTGGCCTGGGGAGGAGGGCTGGGGTCTCCCCCTGGGGTCCCCGGGCACGCT
>NW_009196199.1:11276-26128 GCF_000690835.1 Fulmarus glacialis | reverse complement strand
GAGTCTTAGAGTTTTTCGGAGACTTCTTCATTTCAACATCTTCAAAACATACATGGTGGAAACGTACAACATAGGGGACCACACTAAGTCTAGTACAAAGTAAAAAAAGCCTTATATTTTACGAAGTGTCAATGCAAGTGCCTTAGCACCAACTGCTTCAGTTACTGATTGCCTACTGCAGCCCTGAATTACTGGATAATATAGACAGTCTGACCCTATTCTTGCCACCCAATTACCATTGTGGGTGGAAGATTTAGTTGTTCTATATCCTGAAATTCCTGATTGTATTGGGTTTGTGTGAAGCTGGAGTGAAGGAAAAGAGCAATTTCATTATTGCAGTAGGAAAAAATATCTATGCTTAGATCATGACTTCTATATTAATATTTTTTTCTTATTTTATTCAGACTTTCTTCTGTTTGGCAATGCATAGTGCTGTAGCAGTTGAGAGACCTGAACTGAAATCTGACTACTCCCCAAAATCCTGGGCTTTTGTCACACCAAACTCCTTCCCATTTGGGGAGGGTAGATTCAATATTGAGCCTGCATGCACAAGAGCAGAGCTGGAGCTCTGAAAACAGTTAGATTCTAGAAATTCACATGAAAGGTTACCTTAATACTAGAGGATACATAAACCCCAGGCTGGTTTGAAATCGGTAGTAACACTTTTATTCATTGAAGTGGGGCTAGGTGTTTTCTCACTGCTAGTAATTATTACAATGTGAAATGTGTTATTGCTGTAGAAGGTGTGATGTCAGATGCAATGCAACATCACCCCCACCAACAAGCCTGAGCATCTTACTGGGGAATTAGAGTCCCAAACCGCTATATGGACATGGAGTATTAACAGGTTTAACTGGAAACATACCAAATAATTAGATTGCTTCCTAAATAGCATGCATTTATTGACTGCCAGCAATGATCTGATCTTTCAGTAAATAATAAACCAATCAATTTAAAATAGTTTTATTGTGTTAAACTGTCTCAAACAGTTACGGGTTACCCTAGCAGAAGTTTATGCAGTGACTTAAAATGGGAGCTGTGAATGCAGAAGAGGAGGACTGTTAAGGAAAGTAATTAACGTTATTGAAAATAGAATTTGTTCTTGTGAGGTGGGAGTGCTGATTGAACACATGAGCTCCACTTACATTTTGTTGTGCAATAGATTTTTTTTTTTTTAAATAACACTGCAGGCGAGTTGTGATGGAAAAGAGAGAATCACTGGAGTAAAGATTTTTGGAATGTTTTATTTATAGCAGCTTAGGAAGGATGCAGAGTGGGTTCTATGTGAAATAGCTGTTCTGCAGTACACTTACAAAGTTATGAAAGGAAAAAACCCTCTAAACTGATGTTAAAATTAAATAATGTCTGTTTGATGTTAGTAATTTCAAAAATGTCACGTTTAAAATTTAGACTAACAGCTTAGCTTTGACATGTGAACTTTATTATTAAATTTGCTTTTTTCCAGCTGACAATAGAATTTTTTACATTAAATCAAGACATATTTAAGAAAAATGTATTTCTAAGCCTTAGATATCTTTTGGAGCCCTGAAAAGTATGGATGTACTTTGTCCTTAATATGTATACATGGATATTGTAAAATGTATATACTAGATGCTTGTGTTTATACATGAAGGACTGCAGCTGTGAGTTGTTCATAAGTCTTCTCTTGCAATATATGTAACTTTTATCTGTTTTCCCAAGCCAGTTTTTTTTATTGCAGAGGTGGGGCGGGGGAGGGGAACAATGGCACAATCTTCCCATTTCTTTCCTAAATATTATGTGTGTACATGTGCAAGTAAGTATTGTCTAACTCTTCAATGTCATGGTAGATATTGATTGTCCAACAGTGATCTCCAGCTTTTCAATATCAGGAAAGAGTTATTACCAAGGCTGTATGAAGAGCTTTCAGATGGTGTTAACTTTAAGATGCTCATGTGAGGGGAAAAATTGTAACAGTTAAGCAGATACCTATGAATGTGCAGAATGGTTGGGTCTGCTGAGACCTAATGAAGGGAAGGTGTTCACCCCACTATTTTATGAACAAAAAAATTTTGGTCAACTGAAACTACTTAACTTTTTTGTTGGGGTCAGGGAGGAAAATATGGAAGTTAAAAGCATAATATCTAGATTCTTCACTTGCAAGGACTCTTAATTTCAAAATGCTCTACCTTTATTTAAATAAGGGTAAAGTAACACTATGTTGCTGTGAGTAAAAACTTTTTTTTTTGTCCTGTCAGTGAACCAAAAAATCAATTTGCTTCTACAGCTTTGCTGTGGAATAGTGTGCCATTTTTTTACCACTTGCTTTCCTGACTGTAAATGCATTTTAATTCTGTTTCACTTTAACATTCTTCCATCTCTTGGGGGTTTTTCCTCCCAGCTTTTTATGTACAATATTTGAATTACATGGTAAAGATAAGGATGCTGCTCACTGAAAAGTGTGACAGGCTGGCATTAACCTGTTCAGAATTCATGTCTGATAGAGCAGATACCATTTAGATGAATTATATATCCAATCACTAAAAGCTTTTCAACAGTAAACTTTTCTTAACAGTAATGTAGTTTGAGATCAAATCCCTTGTACGTTTTCAGTAATCCATGGTCAACACGGGGACACTAGTACAGTGTTACACAAGCACATCGGCCTTTTGGAAGGATGGAACAAGCTGTTCTTGTTGCTTGAGCTCTGGTTTCTAGGTTGGTGTTGTATTAGTGTGGTGTTTTCCTTGTGGGATATTAAAAATCCATCAACATACAAGCAATACCTAACACTAACAGAGGGCTCATTCACTGCACCTATCTGAAGCAGTGACTTTCTATGGCCAGCAGTTATGTGGGTGTTTCCTCTCCCTTGCTACCTTCACCTTCCCTTGGACTGGCCCTATGTTTGGCTGTGGAGAAACTGGTGTCATTGGTGGTTCAGCACTAGTCTGGCTGTCTGAGGAAAGACTGCGTGAAGGAGGCTGTTCTCTCTGGCAAACCAAAGAACCTGGTCTGTGGAGACCTAGATTAGGCTTTTGCATTGTTCCTTGACAGATGAGTGCTCTCTGACCCTAGCTTCAGTTCAGGTCCATCTGTACTTTAAGTAACTTACCCTCTAAAGCAGTGCTCATGGATTCCAGGGTGTATGAAGGAGAACGCTAAGGCTAGGTTCATTTGGAGATGGAAAGCAGTGCTGGGCTGATTTCCAGCAAATGTTGCCACCAGTGCACGTTTGCTGCTTTTGTGGATTTTAATTTTCTCTTAAACTGCACTAGATGGCAGTGGAGGTGAAAGGCATTGCCTGGGGTGCTTCTGTGGTGTAGACACAACTGCCCAGGACTGGCTGTGGAAGAGCTGGCCCTCTTTGTGCTTTTGGACCCTAGGAAACCCAACTGCTGAATTCTACTGTCCAGGCAGAGTATCAACTGGTCCTGGGTGGAGGGGGGGGAGCCTGGCACACAACTAGATGCACAGCCAGAGACCTAGCTGGGAGTGGGCAGCCCTCAGTGAGGGGGTGTGAGGCTGAGTCTCAGGGGGACAGGACAGACCTCCACGAAAGGGGCAGAATGGTGTGGAAAGGAGCTACTAAAAAGGTTTTTTAGATGTTGGTTCAGGAATTTTTAACGTGTCTGTATTGAACTATCCTTAGCACAGCCCTGCTAGTGAGCACTAGCTTATGACTGCTGAACTGCATCCTTTGTGCCTTTTGAAAGCTATTTGTTTTCACATCTCTGACATAGTGTTGTTACTGTTCCTCTTGGAAGCCTGCATGTCTTCTGTAGTTAAGCTTTTTCTCTTGCCAAAATCCGCTGGCAGAAGGCCAGAGCTCTAACCTACCTTCAACTGATCCATCTCTAAGTCCTAGTGGAAGGAAGTGGTGTTCAAAGCTGACCTTGGGAGTTTAGCAGAAGATAGTCCTGAGTATATGATATACCTCAGTATATACCTGATATGCTGAGTCTCTGGCCTACAGGGTGGAGTACAGCTGTAGGCTCTGTGGGAAGCCAGCTTGTTTCTCCTGAGAATCTGGGGCGATCGGGTTTGTGATAAACTCGTTCTCTTAATTGTTCTTATCCAACAAATCAAAGGTCCTTGTCCTGTTCTTGGAGCCTATCAATGGGTGGGAACCCTGAAAGCCCCTGTTGTGCTGTAAAGTGTGGGTGGCTGAGGTTTTGGCCAGGATGAATTTTCAGCATGCAAATTGAATGGGGTTGTAGACATAACATGTTTGTGGATCAGCCCAAGCGTGTGAAACTCCCACTAGGAAATAAGAGATACAGCGCTAGTCTACAAGGAGAGGGTGGTGGGGAATGAATCACAGGAGACAAATTGTCTATCTCATTTGGGAAGAGGCTGAGAATGACAAACTGAAACAGAGATGGCAAGTCTAAAGTGGAACTGTCATAATTTCTTTGTTGTCTTCTGCACATCACCAAGGGTGGAATTTCCCCTGTTGCAGATGGCAGGAAAAAAGACTGGGCTTTTGTATTGTATCAGGCACAGCATAAACTCCAGGAAGCCAGTTGGTGCTCCAGGGTTGAATTTGGCCCAGTGAATGTCACATTAGCACATTCAGAGCACAAAATGCCCTTTCTGAAAATTTCTATTGATTTTTATGACAAATGAAATATCGCAGAGTATGAACACAAATGCATTATGCCACTTCTGCAGAGATATTATAGCAGCCTTCCAGTACCTGAAGGGGGCCTACAAGAAAGCTGGACAGGGACTTTTTACAAGGGCATGTGGTGATAGGACAAGGGGTAATGGCTTTAAACTGAAAGAGGGTAGATTTAGATTAGGTATACGGAAGAAATTCTTCACTATGAGGGTGGTGAGGCACTGGAACAGGTTGCCCAGGGAAGTTGTGGATGCCCCATCCCTGGAATTGTGTTCAAGGCCAGGTTGGATGGGGCTTTGAGCAACCTGGTCTAGTGGAAAGTGTCCCTGACCACGGCAGGGGGGTTGGAACTCGATAATCTTTAAGGTCCCTTCCAACCCAAACCATTCTATGATTCTATGATATTAAAAATTCTGTATAATACTAGTGGGACAGCTGCTGCAAAGGGGCTGGTTGAATAATTTAAACATGGGGGAGCCTGATGGTGAATCTCAGACAAGAGTTTCAGAATTAAGATCTCTGATTCATCTGGGCCCAGATAGCTCATACTGCATGCATGCCAAATAATTCTTCTGCTTTCCCAGGCTTTTTATGACCAAGGCACTGTTGATGTTGAGTGATTTTTGGTGTGCATAATTCAGAGGATCAAGTTATGTGGCATTTGTGTCCTTAATGTTGATTAGGAGTTCTGCCCTGTGTAATTTCATACTAATAATGAAGCACTTCTATAATAATATAATATTGCCAGGTATTCTTATCAGTGAGGATAGGATTTTATAACCTATACTACTATATGATGCATACCATGCACATACACACACTACGCACTGAGGCCTGTTCTTCTCCCTCCTCCTCACACAACATCTTTCTGTTGTGCAGTCCCTGAGGGTGCTAGGTCTGAAGTCATTGCTGTCACTGTAACAGGTCTACAGCCTTGCTGAGACTGAAGTCGCTATTGCAGGCAAACATGATCTAGCAGAACCGACTGGTCTGATTTCCCTTCCTCTAAAGAAACTGAACTTCTTTAACCTTCTGTGTTTCATCCTCACAGTATATGGGTCTGGCAGTGACTCCAGAGACATAGCAGATGTGTCTGGTTCAGAGGTTTGATGGGGAGGGAGAGAATTCGGAGGGAATATTCAAGATGCAACTGAATGCTTGGGCCCGGAACATGAGACATCTGAAGACTGACAGCTTTCTGTCCCTGGCACAGATTGCTGCATTGTAGGCACCTCATCCAATGTAGTCCCAATTGGAAGCTTAATGCGGTTCACGTGGTTCTGTATAAAGGTTATGTCTTTGCAGTAAATGATGGGTGTTCCCTCAGCAGCAGTGATCCCTTTAAACTTGAGTGAACAAAGTATGTAAGAGAAAAGATATGCAAAAGAGAAGACAGTGATTGTCAAACAATACCTTTTGTGATCATTTACTCCTTCTATTACAGGCTTTTTAAAAAGTAATTTCTGCTTTCTAGAGCTATTTTCTCCTCCTTCTCTCTAGATATGACCAGGAACTTTCTTTTAAAAATGAGCCAACAACAAAATACAATGCATTGTGTGACAGGGCTGAACTCACAATGAAAGATGGAAGTAGTCCTGCTAAATCAAAACCAAGTGAGGAAAAAAAAAAATAGAAAAGAAAAGAAGAAAAAAATTACTCACTACAGACTTTAAGTGTTAATCTTGTTTCAGTGGTTACACTTATGCAGTAGTAATAGGAGGGCCAAAATGCTGCGCCAACTGGGATCTGCAAAAGATAAGCATATGCCAGCATGCTGAACTGAGCAGACACGGGAAGTATTGGACTAGGTGCCTCAGATATTTTTTTTTCATGGAGAAACAGTTTGAACCTTCATGTTAAATGAGTCAAGGTGCCTGTGTTAACTTTAAAATGCCTGAATCCCACACTTATGGGATGTTTTTTTCCATGGTTCAGTGCAAACAAAGAAACGTTTTTCAGAAGCTGTGCATTATTTGGGCTGCTAAACAAATAGACAAAGTTAATGAAAAAATTAATTTCGTTCTGCTTTAATAGGCAGAGGGATTGCAGATTATCTGCTTCTGGTAGTCAAGAATTTCACATGTAATGAAATATGAGCCCCACTTTTACCACTAGAACTTACGAATCATGCAATGGAAGCCTCTGGCCACCTGTCGTGGTTTAACCCAGGGGGGAGTGAGCGGCTCAGTGGCTGGCTGGGGTTAAACCACGACACCACCTCAACCTTTTCTAGGGCAACAACATAGAAGCTTATCCATGGCACATATGTGGTGACTATTCTAGCACCCTCTTTATCTTCCAGGACTGGGTCACATGAAATTTGTGCTTGTCGGGTCACAATGACAGTAAACTTCCCAAAAGTGGAGGTGAGATCTCCAGGAAGCTTTGCAAAAGTGTAAAAGCTGTGTATGGATATGAGTGTCTGTTTTTGATCTCTTCGTTAAAGACAAGAGCCACTTCTGGAGCCTTTGGCCAAGGCAAGGTTTTCTTTCACTGCAAAAAGGAAGCTGTGGTGCAGGAAGGAGAGCCTTCCGTTCAGGGTATTGTAACTGACTGCTGGCCTAAAGGTCTAAAGGGATATGGCAAATGGAGCCACCACCAGTGGTTCTGCAGGGAGAATCCAGCCTTACTTTCCATATGAGGGGTATAGAGCCAGTGGTTTGTTTTGAATTGGATCCCGTAAGGAACTGTAACCTCTTGTTTTCCTGGTATGTGGCCTTGGAATCTGACCAAGTGTTACCATTCCCATAACCTGTTATTCCTGCAGCATGGAAAGAGTTTTCATGCATTTTTTTGATTATTTTAAGGATTGGAAGGACAAGAAGAGGCACCTTACTGGTTATGTCACTAAACCACTATACTCGTTTTCCTTGTCGTGGCCAATGTTCTGCTTACCTACTTTTGTATTCACTTTTTTCTTATACCACATCTATACTTTCATATGTGTACGCAAGGTATTTAATTTTAAAATTCTTCATTACAAATATTTCCCTTCAACTTCCTTCTCCTCCCAAGGCAATAGAAATCTATAGCATATTCTCAACAAGACCTTTTGTTCTTGTAAGATGAGTCATACTTTGGCTTTGAACACATCACTGTTGTCTTTTTAATTTGAAGCCCAGCAGCAGAATTTTCCTTAAGACTTCAGTCTGAGTATTTTATTTTTCTGAAATGCTGCAAGAGAAAGTTCTGGTAATCAATCTTGGATGCAAGTATAGGATTTAAAGTTTAGCTAGCAGAGAAAATGAGAAATAGCTAGATCTTGCAGTATTTCAGGTTTTAATACGGTTATAGATGAGAACTTGACTAAAAGTTAAGTGGGTGTATCTACGCACATATGCTTGGGATTATACATGTGCATGCACATATATAGGTTAGCTGTGGCTGCCAGTCATTATAAGTCATATGTGATGATGATTAAGCATGGTTTGGAGACTAGCCTTAAATAGACATATTCTGAGAGTCCTATTCTGTGACTGTATCATCTGTCCCCTGCTGTGTGACCTTTTATGTGTTGTCCAGTATGTGGTAAGCACTGCTCTGCTGCTTCGAGGTGTCCTGTGGACAAAACCCATCAAGTACTGCAGTTCTAGAGCAAAAGAAAGCAGGTCACTTGTAAGACATCTTTTGCTGGACTGGTTGCTGTATTCCGAGGTGTGAGACCAGCGCATGCGCTTATTTCCTTCGTATGAAAAGTGACCAAGGAGCCCATGAGTACAATTGGCTGCATTTGAAAGCACATCCTGCTTTCAGGCCCTCTATTCTATACCCTAAATTCTCTCTTGAGTCCTGATGTGCGGTCATCTACATTCTTCCTACATACAAATAACCTATTTCTATTGTTCCCTTGTCCTTGCCTTCTCTACATTATGAGTTTTTGGGGGGATTTGTCACAGCCTTGGTCTTAATTTCAGTGACTGAAAACTCTTTGAATGAAACTTTTTAAAATAGGAATACATTATACAGAAACATATACCGATTTTATTGTTAGACATGTATTTAAGGGACAGAATTGAAACACGTAGGTTAAATGTTTTAGCAGAGAGGCTTTCCATGTGAATAAGTTTAGAAATCTGATTTCAAAAGCAGGACTGCGAGGTTTGATGTCGCAATGTGTCATGACAGACATACAGACAGCAACATCTGTATCCATGGATGATATTTGGGAGTTTTGTCACAGGAATTGGTGGAGCTGGGATCTCATACCACACGAACTACTGGGCTTACAACACTGGAAAAAGCATTTGCATATCTGGGTAAAGTCATGAGGGAAGAGCTTGTGAAATTCTGGAGGAGGTCCCTTATGTGTCTCTGAGTTGACTTGAGTTCTTAGTGGTTTAAAAGTTACTGCTCTGGAACAAAATTAGGTTGCTTAGTGAAAACAGGGGAGAGACTGCTGGTTTTTCATTGGTTTTGTGCGTTCTGACATTCATTCTTTGGCATATTGTCTTTCAGCAAAATATCATTCTTGACTCTTTCTGTTGGTCTGAGCCCCTACAACTAGTTTCCAAGCATGCTGTGTGGACTGCTACACATGCTGGCAGAGCCAAGTCACCAACTCGGTGATTTTGTGAAACCGTTTCCTTGCTACGAAGGAGCTGTTGGTGGCCTGAGTCATTAAGTGTCTCTTTAATGGCCAAGCGTTATCTAACTACTCGCCTCCGATTTTTGAAAGGATATGTTCAGTGGTGCAGACACTCAAGATGGTCAGACACTCAAGACAGGCCTCTAACGCCTTCTTCTGTGTTCTTCCTGCGCATTAAAAGTCTTAATGTGATTCTATCATTACACAAAAGCAAAGCATCTCTGAGAATAGTATGCTGCTTGCTGAAAGCTTAAATACATCAGGGAAATACATTAAAATGGTAGTTTATTCCCAGAAATGCCAGCAAGCCTGTTGTTCATCAACTGTGTGTGCCCAGGTGTTCTTCCTGCACATCTCAAGACTGTTTCTAAGATTTATCGTACAACAGATGTTAAACTTTATGCTTTTTAGTTTTCTGGTGTGTTTCTTGACCCTTTTCTAAATAATGGAGATTTTTGCCATCTTCCTGTTCTGTTTCTAAAGAAATCAAAAGACAAACTAGAAAACTCTAGTACTGGAAGTTCAACAGCTGTCATAACACTGGAAAGAGATTATTTTGAAAAGGGTATGTTACAGAGTGACAGTCCGCTGAATATTCAAGGGTACTCCATGTACCTTTTCATTCAACTTCTCTGATATTCAAGGAACAATTAGATTAATCACTACATACAATCTTAATTTTTCAGAAGGTGCTTTGTAATATTTACAAATTATTACAAATATTTACAATAAACTTTATTGTAAATTGCTGTTTATTGCTGTTACTTACAGATGACACAGGAAAAGCTTTAACGGCTGGGTTGCAGCCTATGCTTGTCCAAGTTGGGGATAAGGCAAGAGAGCAGGGAAGAGCTCATTATGAGCAAAAAGCAGGATGTTATTAAATTAATAGGCCCTGGTTTGAAATTTCAGTGTGGTATAATTACTATACAGGAGTACTGTGGGTTATTCTATGCTTTCTCTCAGATGTCAAGTCATGCAAATATTTATTGCAAGCCTTATATAACAAATAGAGCGGTCTGCATTTGTAAATCTGTCATGTTTAGTTTCAGCTGGGACTCCTGATGGGTTAGGTGTGCAGTTCAGCCTGCTGCCCCTGCCCTCCCGAGGCGTGCAGCAAAGCAAAGAGTTCACTGACTGGCACTCAGCAAACCTGTCCTGTGGCGAGGAGTGCTGGTTGAGCTACCAACAGGGAACAACAGACCATTTACTTAAACAGCTTTTTAGTCCTGATCTATTGCAGTTTGCCCTTCAAAATTCTAATTTTCCCCTTGAAGTGGTTGACAGACTTAATTTTGTCAAAGATTGGATCTAATTTCTTTTTATTTAAATCCTAGAATACATTTGTTCTGATTTCCCAAGCCACCTTTTTTCTTGCTTCTAGCTAGACATGATGCCTCTGTACCTCCCTTTCTTATCTTCTTTTTTTTTTTTAAGATTAAAACTTTTTCTTTACTATTTAAGAGTGGCTGAGCTGGGAAACTAGCTGCCTCTATATTTGCTAGCCTGGGCAGGCTCTTTGTTTGACTCCTACCTTGTGAAAACACAGTAAGGAATATGCATGGAGAGCACATTGCATTCCCTGGCATAGCCTGGAAACACCCTAAGTTGCTTTAGACTTGCTACGGCCATTCGTGGCTGAAACGGTTATTCAACATAATGATGGCAGAGCAGGGTCCTGGAGAAATAATTATACTGGCTGTCAGAAAAAGGTTTGCCTCAGAGTAAAAAAACTTTGATGTAATCTAGAGATATTTGGCAAATTCTGGTAGTAACGTAGAAGTGAAACTCAAGAAATGAAGATGGAGTTGCATAAGTAAACAGAAAAGCCTTCCTTGTTGTGAATACCAAATACTTTGGGCATGATGTTACTTTCTGAATATCTGATGACTTACGTGGTTATCTATATATAAATATAGGTGCCTAATATTGTAGTATGCAAATCAGAAGAGGTTTTTCCCAACCTCCCTGGCTTATTTTCTCTACCAGCAAAATAGGAATGAATGTCTGTTTGTGCTGGAGGTGTGAATTATGGATTTATATTTTCCTGAGGCTTTAGTAGTGGCTTGAAAAGTCTTCTCATATTAATTATTTCCTATCTCCTAATACAGGTTAATTCCAGTTTACTGGTAGGGAAATTGAGACAGGGAGATATATAGATATACAAATTTCTTGTTTTTTAATCTGTGAGTGTGTTTCTGAATGTCTTCACAAAACAGCCTCTTTAACGCGTAGGAGATGTTTCAAAAGTGAAACCTTACTAAGTACCAAACACTGTAGACACTTTCTACCCTTGAAAACTGCAAAATCACTCTCTTGGGTTGGGGAATACACATAAAGAAACAATTTATATTAAAAGAAAACAAATAATATAGTTTTCTGTGTTGCTTGCAGCTGCTGTTGGCCTTATGTGAAAGTTACCATGCATTTTTCAGGGCAGTGGCACTTCGATGTACATTCAAGCCAGCTGGCAGGACAGAATGAACCCAGCAGGTTTTATGAGACTCCTTTGTGTGAGTGCATATGGAGAGGTATGATTAGTTAGTACATTCACTTTGCTTAAATGAAGCACATGAGAATTTCTTTTGTGTAAATCCAGTGCAAGCACTGGTAGCTTTAGTTTGCATTGGAGCTGCACTGAAGTTGCACACTGAGATCGAGAGAATAGTAGGTATTTTTCTGATTAACACAACTTTTGATAGCTGCTGTTTTTAATTTGCTTCAAAGCTGTGCTTTTGTAACCCTACTAGTAGCCAGGACGCACTGAAGATCTGAAAAATAATAAATATACCTCAACATTTTTCAGAGTGTTTAGTTTTATTATAGTGCTGTATGAATGCTTATGAAAGTAAGTTATTAATAGCATTGAATTTGGCTAGTGCAAGGTATACTGCATATAGATGGGGAACAGGATTTTTTTTTTGTGCAACTCTGATGGTACCTCTTAGACCTGATCTGAAGGAGCTTTTAATTCAACCTTGAACTGAATTCACTTGAGCAGAGAATATCAAATGACAGGCTAATTGTAGGTGGTGGGCTATAACTTCTAGTGTCCTGAGGGCTATAGCAATTTTGTGAATTTACAGCAAGGTCTAGAATTTGCTGGACTAAGGAACCCATTGACTTGTCAGATAAGTCACTTGTGGCTAACAATTAAGACCCAGGTGAATGCAAGCATAATAAAAGTTAAGAAAAGTTTGGAAAAACATGTTTTTTAATGCTAGACTTTTTTGCCACTGACTCTACTGAGCATAATAGTATTAAAAATTTCAGAAGAGAAAGGGCTTTTTTTGCCTGGAAATGCTGAATCGATGGAAATGAAAAACCTTGTGAGATGTTTTGTCAATATATCTGAAAACTGTTTGAATTCATCCATCTTACTTTTTTGTAAGTCACAAACAGTTGATGGAAAGTGTTTTGATCTAATCGAATGAAATAGTCAGGTACAACTGGAAAAGGTGAAATTTTGGTTAGAAACATCAACTTTTCTCTATAAGCTGTGTGGAAAAGGGACTTGGAAACATTAAAAAGTCATTGGACCATAAATGCAGAGTTTAGCACTATTAGAATTTCAGCTCATTGGCTGTATTAAAAATCAGGGTCATCTAAATAGATTTTTAAGAGCTGTCACACTGTACACAGTATCTAGAAAGGGGAACCTTAGCCTGCTGGCTTTGAGTGAAAACTATTTAAATTTGTCTTCATCAAGTATAACATAACATTTCGTATTATACATTCATTAATACACACAATATCAATCATTCAATGTACAACTCTATATATGCTGTGATAGGTGGTTGTGATGAATTGTAAAAGGAGAGGCTGGAAGAATTACTTTGTCTTCCAACCTAAGATTTCCTCCATGCTTGCTGTCACATGGGAAGATATAGTTGTACCAGAAGATTAAGTGTCTGGTCTTGAACAACATGCTAAAGATACAGGCTTTGCAAGGGGCGTGAAATAAAAACAAATATTTTGATATTTTTTATTTTAAGTTGTAATTGGGCTTTGAGGGAACAGAGTGATGACAATTGGCTACATTTACAAAAACACCTCATGAGTCTCAGCAGAGGTGTATTTAATGTGAGATGGGAAAGAGGTTATTTCTTCTGTCTCTTTCCCCCATATTAAAAAGTGACAGTATATTCAGTCTTCCTTGTAGGGAATTTTCTAAATGGCTGATTATTTTAACTACTGAATTAGCTGCTGTTTACTTTCTGGGCTCTCTAATGGACCTGCATATTGAGGTGTAGAGCCCCCCAGCTGGACACAGCTTTCTACCTAAAGCCTCACCAGAAGCATAAGGTGTGATTCTGTCATGTACATCCCAGCATCACTGGTGTCTATCTCTGTGTCGTGGTTTAACCCCAGCCGGCCACTGAGCACCACACAGCTGCTTGCTCACTCCCCCCCAGGTGGGATGGGGGAGAGAATCAAAAGGGTAAAAGTGAGAAAACTCGTGGGTTGAGATAAAGACAGTTTAATAGAGAAAGCAAAAGCTGTGTGCGCAAGCAAAGCAAAACAAGGAATTCATTCACTCCTTCCCATCGGCAGGCAGGTGTTCAGTCACCTCCAAGAAAGCAGTAACGGTCTCCATCATGCATAACGGTTACTTGGGAAGACAAACACCATCACTCCGAACGTCCCCCCCTCCTTCTTCACCCAGCTTTATATGCTGAGCATGATGTCATATAGTATGGAATAGCCCATTGGCCAGCCAGGCCGGCCTGCTGGGCCATGCTCCCTCCCAGCCCCCTGCGCACCTGGCAGGGCACGGGAAAATGAAAAGTCCTTGACTAGCGTAAACATTACTTAGCAACAACCAAAACATCAGTGTGTTATCAACATTATTCTCACACTACATCCAAAACACAACACTATACCAGTTAATAGGAAGAAAATCAACTCCATCCCAGCCGAAACCAGGACACTCTGGCACAACTTGGGGATGTTGACTCATTTCAAAGTGGCCAAAGAAAAAGTTTTTTGGATGTTTTCTTTAAAATCATTCAATAAAATGAGGACACA
This sequence comes from Fulmarus glacialis, assembly GCF_000690835.1. Classification (NCBI taxonomy): domain Eukaryota; kingdom Metazoa; phylum Chordata; class Aves; order Procellariiformes; family Procellariidae; genus Fulmarus; species Fulmarus glacialis. The sequence continues at coordinate 11,912 of NW_009196199.1, read as the reverse complement.
CACTGAAAAGTTTCCTACTGAACTGGGGAAACCCAGTTATCTTGGTATCGTAGAGGCACAGGCAACACCTTTTCAAGGAGTTAGTGGTTGTTTGGAAAGATGGAATAGGAGAAGCAGCATAGTGCTAATATTATGTTATCCCACTGAGCAATCTTTCAGTCTGCAGTATGGAGGAGTGATCTGCAGTGCAGTGAAGGAGGGCTCCAAATGCTTCAGCAAGTAACCTGAAGGGTTGGTTAGGTAACTAGATAGCTTGGGAGCCAGTGATGAGCAAAACAGGAGATATCCAGCATGCAATGTGAAGCAATTGTCCACCAAAACCAGCCATGGCAGGGTGTGCATCAGTGCTGCTATAACACTGTTTATTATCACTGTATATATTCACCTGTGGTTATAAAAGTATTATAGGTCGGGATGTAATTAGCTATTATAAATTAGTATTTACTAGCTACACATAACCTCTCCTGTTTTCTTGTAAACTGCTCTGGCACACCTCAAATGTGGAGAGTAGGCTGATGAGCAGAATAAATCATTCCTAAGGCTTTGTAAAGGTTTTACTCAAACAGAAATACCATGCATCTAAAATCGCAGCCACTGATGCAGACTTTAAAGTGTCACACTTTGGTGACTGTACAT